>NC_056607.1:16768017-16865517 GCF_018340385.1 Cyprinus carpio | reverse complement strand
TCATCGGTCGGGAATGCTGCGGTGTTTACCTATTGCAACGAAACCCACCTGATTGAAGCTAATCTTTATGGCCTCTGCAAACAGGACTTTGCCTCCTTCTGCATCAGGTGCGCGTCACCGCAAGAACACATTAGATCGCCATATGGTACATTAGATATCATATGAATGCATATCTTGCCTCCCCCATGCACATTTTCTCTGATTGTCTCCTCTGTTTTATTTGGCCTCTTTTTCTTTCCCCCGTGAGAATCTTTCTTACTTTTTTACTTTCATATCGGCATGTCCTTGATAATTGAATTGTCCTTTAAGTGCCTCTGATTTTTGTGACAGTCGGCGGGTAAGCAGTTCCTTAATTGTTGTCTGCCATAGTTTAGATCGAAGGAGAAAAAGAAAAACCTCAGCTGGAAAAAAACCCGGAGTTTGAAATTAGGACACCAGCTCTGAAACCCGTTGAAAATTATCAGAAGATCAAAGTTGTGTCATTAGCCCCGTGAACGCAGATCATTCTGTTCATTCCATTTTCTTTTTCCACGCTCCCGTTTTCTCTGTGCCCCTTGTCTCAGCCTGTGCCGTGGGGAAATGAATTGGTTATTTTTGGACATTGGTGGTCCTAAGGTTTAGTAATAGGAGCGAGGGGGTTCGGTTGTGACAGTAAAAGCAGTCGAGTCTGCAATAAACCGGCACCCATTCCGAATGTTTACCTTTGGTGCTCTTTAAATCATCATGGTGGAAAGGCACATGCACACAGATATATTGCTTAGATGTTAATTTGACTTTGAGGCAAAGAAATGAGCAGGTAAAATCCACCTATCCCACTTGCACTGGTTGGAACTGTTCCATATGATCACAAGAGGAGGCTGTTGAGTTCAAACGGATCTGTAGCTTATCTGCTGTACAAAAGCACCATCTTTCCTCAAGATCTGGGATTTGAAAAGAACATACAAAAAAAGTATAATCTTTACAGAGCAATTATGAGTTTACAAGGACTTTGTATGTATCTGATTACCTGGTATTTAGAAGAAATGTGTTTTATCCAAGGAGACTGCAGTACACTAATTGCAGGGATCTAATTGGAGCAATTGAGGCAGCTGGGGTGAATTATTTTGGGACAAGGGACAATTGGTGTCCTTTACCTGGGATTGATTCCAGTTAACTAAGTTGAATCAGTCTAGAGCTTTAGCATTAGAATAAAACAATCAATATTATTAAAATCACTCACATTTGTGTGTGTTTCTCTTTGGGTAGGTGAACAGACAGTTATAGTGCTTTAACTGGATGTACTATAACATTGGTTAATTTAAAAGCCAAAATGAAAAAACTTCCACATTCCTATTATACATAATTTAGTTATTACTACTAGTTATTACTAGTTTGTTATTACGGAATTAAGAATTGTTATTATTTTCTTTTTTTATTCAACACAGTCTCATAACTATTTCGCATTTTAGCAAATTTGTGTGAATTCATATAATCATTTGGATATAATCATTTTTATAGCGCTATTTTGTTCTCTATTCATTTATTTATTTTCTAAATATTATTATTTCGGTTTATTTTCATTTAAGTTTTAGTTGAGTTTATTTTTATTAATTTTCATTAGTAATTTTAGTCCTTTAACTTAATTATTTCTGTTAGATGCCATGACTTTTTTTATAGTTGTTGATAACTCTAGTTAGGATTGCAGTTTTTATTATAAAGTGTACATATTCTTTCGGATCACATTGTATGAGTATGAAATTGTAAAATTTTGTCATGAGATGGGGTTGTTTTGACCTTGTTTTGGTACATACTGCCCATTTTTTTATGACCCAGTCAATTCCTGATGAATAGAATAATAATAATAATAATAAAAAAAGAACAAATAAATAAATGTCAACCATTTCTTCTCATGGAATATCTTGGAAAATGGGTTGCGGATGCCATTTTTATGATGAATTTAAAGGCCTGGGGTGAGTGAGTGTATAAGTGGGTGGCAACGTGAAGGGATTTTGTCATAATGCCAAGTGAAGCATTGTGCCACTTCCACGGAGGGAAACCGCTCTGGAGTGGAGTGGAGAACGGCTTTGCTCATAAAAACCGAGCGCATAAGTGCTCGGCTAAGCAGTCTTCAAACGAGGGTCTCTTCTTTACTGTCAGGATATTCCAGTGTACCGTGCCCCTCGGGAGGAGCGGGTAGTTGATCTCTTTGAAGTGGCCGAAGCTGGGCCAAGGTTAAAACTGCTAAGAGACACCCAGCAATTCAGGCTTTCCTTTATTATTCTATCAGGAACACTTATTTGTTTCAGACCCTTTCTTGTGGTGACTTACTTTAGGTACCCTGCTCATTACATCTCTCTCACTCTCACGCTCTCTCTCAGCTCTGGGTCTTCCTGCTATCTGTCATCATGGCAGACAGGGACGGACTTCCCCTGGGCCCAGCCTTTTAGTTGATGTAGTCATACCTGCCCCCTCCCTCTCACCACCACTACCAACCATACGTCTAGGGAAGACAAATCTGGAGGAAGAGCCGCAAGCTGTGTGTTCTAACCACTGGGACACACACATACCTGCCCTCTGCCCCGTGGGCTAGCAGTTGGAGTTGCTAACACAAATACACCCTATCCTTCCGTAGACCGCGTTCCTGAATGTTTGCGTCCCGAGAGCAGTTCTTCCTGATCAGGCAAATAAACAAACACAATGAATGTGCGTTTGCCTCAGAAACTGCTTGTTTTTTGTTCAGTCTTGATTTTAGACGTTTAAACAAAAAATTTGATATACATACATACATATGCATATATATATATATATATATATATATATATATTTTTTTTTTTTTTTTTTTTTTTTTTTTTTTATTGATCTTAAATATTTTGATTCCATACTTCTCAGTAGTGAATTAAAATTATCTTTAGCAGCATTTATAATAAACTTTTCACTTTATCTGTAATTTTTTTTGCACTGAGCTTTACATGTAATATTTTTGACCAAAAGTTGGTTTTTCTTTTCCTTTTTTGTATCTACACCTATTTTCCCATATTTTTTTCTCACTGACCTTTACTAAAGAGACTCTCTTTGACTTCAAGGTATTTTATTTTATTTTACTTTACTTTTTATTTTATTTTATTTTTTTCCCAATGCAACCTTGGAGCTCCATATTCAGCTGTTTAAACTACAGTAGCATGTCAGTATCTTAAAAGGTATCTGAAAACACAGCCTAATTAAAAACAATTTAAGATGTGCTTTCAACAATAGTATCTTCATGTTCTCCCTTTATAGACGGCTCACTAGGTTATGAAATAAAGCAAGTATGTTACGTGTGCTCAGGTGGACTTTTATGTTGCTCAATCAGATTTAGTGACAAACAGGAGCGGCGCACTCCTGACGAAGCGTTTGTTTCTCTGTGGGACTGTTGTTTCGGTAGCCTGAGGGAGAAGACGTGAGATGTGCTGGCACAACTGTGGCTGTCTCCACTAATCATGTTGGCTCCTTCTTTTTTTTTATTAATAAGAGCATTCCTGTGAGCTGATGCAAGGCTCTAGAAACAGCCTTTGTGGGACTTATATAAATAGACCTGAATAAGGCTTAACATGATAAAGAGTTATTAATCTGGTAAGCTGCTGAAAAGAAAAAAAAAACTACTGAGAAGGATGTCTGTGTGTGCTAGCGTGTGCGTAACGTGCAGAAAGAGCTGTTCCACAGGTGCAAAGGAAGACAAAAACAGTGAACAGCCCCACTGTAAAAAATGTGAAACGGTTCCGCATATGCCTTGAAAAGTTCCTATATAAAGAAGAGGACAGGAAAGATGGAGTAAATGAATGAGTAATAAAAAAAAAGTGGGAAAGGACTGTCATAATTAGGCGGTATTCCATTTTTATAAATATTGTTCAAAGTTGTCATCTTCTATTATGCCTGTTTTATTTTCTTTTTAGATCTGGGTAATGTTCTTTGTAGTTAAATGGAGCTCTGGTGTGTGCCGGAGAGCTGAAGTTGCAAATTTAAACCAGTCAGTCGACATTGCCAAGTGAGTTACAGCTTGAATCCTCACATTATTTTAAACATTGCTCCTTGAACAGAACTTTTTAATGTGAAAGAAACTCTTTAGCCGGTTTAATGTTTGCCATATTTTCTTTCACTGAGACCCAAACAAGAGGGAAAAAAGCGAAACATGTAAAATTAAATTTCAGGTATCACAGTCAATTATCCGTTATAGAGCTTTCAATGTTTTAGAGGCCAGTAATAAGCTTTTATGTGAAGGATTTGAAATATACTCATTTTCATCTGAAATAATAAAGACTGATTTTGTTAGCTGGCGCTGGCCGTCTACTATCTTCACGCTAGTGAAATGATCCGGGCTGGAAGTGCTGAATTCAGGGGGCATTAGTGGGGCTTGTGTTTTGGAGTCGGACCGGAACGCAGAGTCCAATCCGCAGTCTGGGGTTGCAGATGTGCTGATCTGGGATCAGCCAGCTGGATCCGACAGCCTCAATCCTCTTCAAAGCTCTCGGCATGCCGAGCGGGCCATGAAAGACTGTAAAAGCTGGTACTCGGGTTCAGAGGTACATTCACTTCCACTTCAATGAATCTGTGCTTCAGCCGCTGAGCCTGTCATCATTCAAACGTTTACAGATTCACTCTTCTGCAGAAGTGTAGCTGGAGTTAATTTATTAAAAAAGATAAGTATAATCTACATCTACAAAAATACACAATGGTATTCTATATATATATAATATATATATATATATATATATATATATATATATATATTATATATATTATATATGTTTTTTTTTAATTAATTTAGGGGGTAAAATGCCGTGTTGGTGTAATGATATTTCATGAAGTAATAATTTCTTTGTGTTAACATGAAAAAACCCTATATTTAAAGACTTTTTTTTTTTAAATAATTGTGAAATGTGTATATATATATAATATATATATATATATTATATATATATATATATATTTTTTTTTTTTTTTTTTTTTGGGCGGGGGGGGGGGGGGTTAAAGATCTTTTTGTATACATGTATGAATTTCAGGTATAAGGAGATATATATTTTTCATTTTACTATTGGTTAGACCACAAATTAAATTGAAGCTTAAATAGAGTACATTCCAAGAACTGTACTTGTTTACAATTAGATTTTTTTTTCTTCATGTGCCATTGACTCATCTGCTTTTGTTGCTTGAAAAAGCAAAAACAACTGTAGGCAGGAACACCTGATGCTTTGTCTACGGTTTACAGTGTTGACGTCTTCAGTAAATGGTGTTCCCTAAACAATAAAAAAGGGAGCTGGGAAAAGACAATCTACCTTTCACCTCTGACCCTGTCGGAGTACTGGAAGCTTTTAGTCCCTGCTGGGCTTGCTATTTTTTGAGAGGGTGTGAAGTGACGGCCCACCTGTACGAGATTTACCCAGGAGACCTCCGCCCCTTGGCCTACCTGGCTCAGACGGCGTCTTTTCAACCCTGCTCTCTCTGAATCCTCTGTTCCCGTGCCAGCCGCCGACTCCGACCCTGAGCACAGGAACGGAACTGCAGCTGCCTCGGGGGTAGATGGAGAGAGAGAACGAGAAAGGAGGGAATGGAGGATCTTTGCTCTGGGGAGGATGGGATTTAGTCATGAATGAGATAAACTGTGGCTTGTTTCGCCATCTCTCCATTTCCCAACCTTGTTTGTTTTTGTGTTACTTCCTTTTTAATACACATATGGAGAAAAAAAAAATCACCAGAACTACAAAGCTTTCACTTTTTACTAAAATGCGCTTCTGGAACCGAATCAGAATGCATTGCTGTCTTACCTTAGCAACTCTCAGCAATATAAACAGCTTTTAACAGGCAGTCATAGAAGTTCCCATGATCCCTTTATGCAGCCTCAGTACTTGCAGAAACAGGATAGAGAATGAATCACCACCCCCTCCACCCTTTCTTGTAAGTGCCAAAGAAAATCTGCTGATATTAGAACATAAATGCATTGCGTTACCATGTTGCGAAGACGCTGGTACTGGGATTTTTGTTTTATCTGTTGCAAGCTTTTTTTTGTTGTTTTTGTCCCTGAAGCAAAGGCAAGTTTGGTCCCATTTCTCCTCTGTCCCAATTAAAAGGCAAACGTGCCTTTTTTGTTCTTTTTTTTTTTTTTTCGCCCTCCCCCAAAATGCTCATTTTATCTCTTCGATCTGAAAAAGAACGCCCACCCTTTCTGTATCCCTCACTCCCCCTTAGAAGAAAAATGCATCTTCCTCTATTCTCACAGGTCAAAGTTCAGATAGAGGGGCTTCAGGGGCTAAACAAGATGCAGCAAGTCTCAACATTGGCGGCTTAGATGAGCTTGCCAAAAACAATTACAAGACGCTGCAAACTTCTGTCTCACAGCCGTAATCAAAGGTTCCCTGTGCAGATTTATTGGGCTGCTTTATTTACGACCCTCCATTATAGCGGCAATATACACCCATTACAGGATATGACAAGGCTTCATGCTTGCTTACACCCTGGGCTGATTAATATGGCAGTGATGCACTCGCTCAGCAGCTGCTCGTTCCTTCAAGTCTTGCGTATCTCAAAGAGCTTGAGACTCTTGCATATAATGAAGAAGAAGCTGAAGAGTTTTTTGGGTTAATATTGTACCCTGCATGGTCTGGGTGGATGTAAATTAACCGCACATGGTTTAGAGTTTCTCACAAGTCCACAGACAATAAAACTACCCACATTTTTGGTTTGCACCCCCCATGATACAAGACATGCCTGCATCGTCTTCAGTCATGCGAGTTTCGCGTGACTGCCTCAGTTGACAGCTTTGTGTAAAGTATATAACTCCTCAACCAGGTGCATTTAAGTGATTCCTACTGTGAACTTACTGGACCCATAAAAGCAGCCTTGAGTTTCCAAAACGTCCTGATGAAGATCTGGGTGTAGAAGCAGGTAAAGAGTCTTCTCTATCGGTGTCTTCAGCTGTTGTTGTGGCGAGCTTTACTGCACAGCACGTACTACATGTGTAGATAATACCATTCCCACAATGCAATCGCAATGCTGGGCTTCATCTCATTGATATTTGTTTTTAAGTGAATATCTTAGGGTTTTCATAAGCACGTCAATGACAAATAAGAAGACAAGGTTAAATAAAGCAAGTAAAATGTAGATGAAAACACATGCCGAGTTCTCAGAAATTTACTTTGTGTGTTCCTGTTTGTATTATGTAGTTGTGTATTATGAAAAAATGTTTATACTATTTTCAGCTTTAAATTAATTTCATGTGGTGTAACTAGAAACATTTGAATAATTTTAAATATGATTTCCAAGGTTAAACACACACACGAAACATTTGATTTATTTACACAAAACATTAATTTAATAAATGTCTTATTAAATTAATGTTTTAAAAAAATGTCTTTTTAGGGATTGTACGATATTATATTATACAGTCTGATCTAACCTTGACAAACTATTTAATATAATATTACTTAATTTTCTTCTCAGGAATCTTGATCTTTTATTGGATTTTTTTTTCTTTATGAATAAGCATAAAGAAGAAAAAAAATATTATACAAACTAAAAAAAAAAAAAATTCAATAGCCTCGACACAATATAATACCATACCAATACAAACACCAACAATCATATTTATTTTTTTGTAGTAATAAAATGCATTTAGTTCAGTAAAAGAACAGACACTACAATTAAAAACTGAGCGCGGCTGCTCAATGCAGCCTGCCGAACGACAGTCGCATCACAGATCAGATTTCATTTATCCAGTGAGGAAAGTAAGTCGAGCTGACTGACAGGAAGAGTGAGGTGAGACAGACAAGACGATGGTGGATGATTTAGTTTCGATTTCGTTTATTTTAGATTTTGAAAAGCCTGTTGACTTTTGCTGTTTATCTAAGGTGATTTTGGAAGGTTTTTTAAACATTCATTTCTTATTTAATCGGTTCCACAGTGTTGGCTGATTTTTACTTTATTTAAATATATTTGTGTAATTTATTTATTTTATTTTACATACTGTGCCTCCAAGCTTTCTTACTGATTTTGCAAATAAATGTTCTCCGTTTCTTATTTATTTGGGTATATTTATACATGTGTACTTAGCCTATTTCCAGTTTTGTATACCTATTTAAACTTTATGTAAGCTATTTGTTATTTTATATTAGGCATAGCCTGCCCTGTAGCTTGGTGTATTTTTATTTGTTTTGTTAATAAAAGTTCTATGTTTTATATATACTGTAGGCTAAAGTGAGTTTGACGTTGTATTTTGTTGTTGCATTCAAACAATTGACGCCGAACTGCTGCTAATTTGAAAGTGAAAGTAAAATGCGCACAGTGCTTTTAAGCTATTAAACAGTGAAGGAAAGCGAGGAAAAGAGGGAAAATTCAAACAAACTAAAAATTAACAATTGCTTTATGCCAAATTTCCGCTATTTGAAAGTGAAAGTAAAAAG
The DNA here is from genome assembly GCF_018340385.1 of Cyprinus carpio. Classification (NCBI taxonomy): domain Eukaryota; kingdom Metazoa; phylum Chordata; class Actinopteri; order Cypriniformes; family Cyprinidae; genus Cyprinus; species Cyprinus carpio. The sequence continues at coordinate 16,857,109 of NC_056607.1, read as the reverse complement.
CGCATGCCACTTTTACAAGCTATTTAAAAGCGAGAAAAAGAGGGAACGCTCCCCCCCACAGTGATATCGGTATTACCGGTGTTGTCACACATCTATTAACCGGTGGAAAAATTCCCTCACCATCACAACCCTAGAATTCAAGTGTAAATTGTATGCTTAAAGTGCTCCTATTATGGTTCTTTTAAATTTACCTTTCATGCAGCGTGTAACGCAGCTCTAAGTGAATGAAAACATCCTGCAAAGTTTTAAATCTGAAAGTGCATCGAGTATAAAGTTATTGTCTCTCAAAATAAAGAGTCGTCTCTGAATCGAGTCGTTTTTAAAACGAATCCCAAGCTGTTCCATGTTGATGTCAACATGAAACATTAGCACATTGCCCGCCCACTTGTTGGTCTTTTCGTGTTGGTCTGAATGAAAATGCAAATTCATTCTTTGTCGCTAGGTGCCACTTTTGGAGTGGTAAAATAGCTGTTTCCATGGCAACGCTGTACACAAAGCCGCACTGTGCTCACAAATGCTGATTTATCAGGCATCACAGGAATGATGAAATGAAAATGAGACCAATTGGTCCAATCAACCCAGATTAGCGTCACACAAAGGAGGGGTTTGTAAAAATGCATCGTTGAGCGAATCGTTTGGGAGTCGTTGAGCAATAAGGTAAAAATAAATGCATATTATAAGACAATGAAAGTGTTTTTTGACCTTGCATTCATGTCAACCTGTTGTTGGGGACTCCCAAAACCAAAATATGAACCTTTCATAACCCATAATAATAGCACTTTAATGTATTTTTAAATAAAAATGACAACACAATTGACATATTTCCTTTTTTTTTAAGTTGAGGAGCACTCATTCTTTTTCTAATAATACTATACACGTCAATAAGTCATCGGTTCACTGAATCGTTCACTCATTAGAAGGCTTATTTCTTTCTTCTTGGACTCTCGTCACCTCTTAAAGATGGTAAATGCATTCCTGGAGTTGCTTGTGTTTTTGTACGGCTGATAATAAGGTGTACGAGAGGTTGGTGTTTCTTTTGCGTACAGGTTTTCTAATTGAAAGGGCTTCTTTGTCACACTGGTGGATGCATCAACACTTTCTGTCAAAGACAAATGTCCTTCAATCAGAGCTGATGCACTGTATTGTAACCTTTGGTAAAAGTGAAAAGCACTGTACTCTTTCACGGCACAATGCCATTTTGGTTTGACACAAGTATCTCTTCAGGCAGACCTTTGTTGCGCCTTTCTCCGTGTTTGTGTCCTTGGCTGCCATTGGCTGTTCAGAGGCTCAGGTGGTTCTTTAGGTATATCTTAATGGATGTATGGAGCACAGCTTGTTTACTATGTTTTTATCAAGGTTAACACCTGTGTCACTTTATTTCTACTGCATATAAATGCTTTCTGATGGGGTTGATTGTGAAGCTGTGCTATTGGTTAGTGTGTATATTTGCTTTTGTGATAAAATATATTGCCTATGTAGATTCTAACATTCTTTCTAGGACTTCCAACAATGCTTGATGGTCAATCAATTTCTTCTGTTTTTTCCCAAGGTGCCACGTGATGATGGTAGAATCAGCAACTGAGACTATTCGAACCACACCCTCCAATCAAAATGGATCAGACGGCGGAGGAAGAGAAGGAGGGTCCAACGGTGACACCAATGGGGAGATCAGCCCAGTGGATTTACTGCACCTTCAACAGCAGCAGGTGTGTGTGTGTGTGTGTGTGTGTGTGTGTGTGTGTGTGTGTGTGTGTGTGCGCGCGCAAAAGACCCTAAGTCCTCTACCCAGGCTTTGAGGAAGTGTGTTTAGCTGTTAGTTGTTTCTTGTGCAATTTCCACATCTTGCGCAAACTATAAACAACCAACTATCCGAACCAAACTGTATTACACTGGTTTCAACATCTCAAAAAGTTTATTTGTGTGGTGTATAATATTACAGCTTGTCATTTTTCAGTCATTTAATGGGAACAGTATAAAATATGAAAGGCATATTTCACCCCGATATGGAAATAAGTAATTCACAGCCTGCATGACTTAAGTTGTTCTGTTGAATTTTTGGTTACACTTTATTTTAAGGAGTCCTTGTTACAATGTAATTATACATTTAAGTACTGAGCGATATTAATTAACTACATGTATTTACTATATGGTTAAGGTTAGGGTTTGTCTTAGGGTTACTTGCATGTAATTATGCATAATTTATTGTTATTGTAATAGCAAGTACATGTAACAAGGACACCTTAAAATAAAGTTTTACCTTTTTTTATAGATTTATTTAAATATTTATTATTATTATTATTATTATTATTATTATTATTATTATTTTTTTTTTTTTTTTGCTATCATATTATTTCATTATTTTACAATTAGATCAATTTAGATATTAAAGGTGATTATACAGATTATACACTAGAGGTGTATTCCAGTGATTGTATAAAGGAATAATATGTTTAATGTACAGTAATAGATCTGGACAGAAAAATGACAACAAAATTGCTTTTCTTTATTTACTTAATGTATTGATATATTGAAAATGAATGAGGCTTGAGGCTTGTGAACGTGCAACCTAAAAATATCACAAATGTAGTTCATACAACTTGTACACTTTGCAACAGATCTTCTAAAGCCATATGATACTATGGCTTTGTGTGAGAATCAGACCTAATACAAGTCTGAAAACTCTGATCTTTTCAGTGAATCAGTTAATCCAGTTCACAAATTGATTTGTTAGTGAATCACACAGATCAGAATCTCCACTGAATACATTACCCATTTGTAGCAGCCTGTGTCTCATTCAAAGTTATTATATAGTTTCAGTAGACCTGAAATATTGGGCCTCACTGATGATACACAGTCCAAAATTTCTCTGTTTGTGTTCAGCGGAAGTAAGTTGTACAGGCTTGGAATGACATGAGAGTGAGTCAGTAATTACTGTCTTGGGTGAACTAATCTTTTAACCAAATCTAGTCCTCAGGCTTCATATTTCCATGAGATCTTCCAGAACTGCGATTTTATGTACTCCTAACTCTAGTTCCTGTAAATATAACACAGACTTTACTGAAATCCTCACACTTTAGGTCCAGTTCTAGCAGCAGTCTCAGTCTAGCCTGAGTCACAATAATCCTCTAAGCAACTGTTTTATGCAGTGACACGTCAGCGTGCAGAGGCTTGTGCTGTTTTTGCTCTTTGGCCTATGCATCAGTGTCTTCCATATCCAGTTTGTCAGTTGGAATTTCCTCACTTCCCGGACTTTCTTGGCTAAAATTCTTTTTTTTTTCTGTCCACACTCTTCCCTAAATGCATTACAGATGCAGAGGGTAACAGGACCCCTCAACCTTGTTATCAATGACACAGGCTGCACTGCATATCTGTTAACAGATCCTAGTATGTCTTAATGTAACATTGATGAACTATTACTAAAAGCGGTATCTGTTAAGACAGATTATTTACCTTTCCCGATTTGACACTGATGTTCTAACTGTAAATTAATCATAATATATAGCAATATATAGCAAAATATTACAAAATACAATATTATATTTAATTATTATATTAAATATTTTTATATTTTAAAGCAATTATATTTTATGATAATTTATAATTATTAATTGAGGCATCAAAGGGCTAGAAGACCTACACACAATTTGTATTTCATGCAAATAAAAAAAAATAAAAAAAATACTTCATTGAAAAACTAAATGGTAGAAATCTTACCAAAAAAAGGTTAAGGTCTTGATTCAATAGTTTAACCATATATTATCTAGTCATTGTAAATGAAAAAGTGAAAATTTGTCTTTCAAAAAAAAATTTGTGTGTCTCCTTCAGTCAGATCTTGCCATTCCTGGAGTTCCAAAATAATATAAAAATGGGTTCTTAGTAATCTGACCACTGGAGTTGCTCAAAAATTGACACGAGTAAACAAAGTTGTTTGGAGAGTAGAGAGTTCATGAGCAGAACAGGAAGAGAGAAGGAAAGAACTTGTAAAATAACAACTACTTTGCATAGTTTTTTTCTGTCACTTGAAATAAGGGCTTGAAATTGTAGTGAAGGTAATGAATGTGAATGTTTGCACTCCTTGGCTGCATCCTCTGTGAGTGTGTGTGTGTGGAAACTCCCGCTGAGTGAGCATGGCTTCACCACACACAAGGAGGCCTTTCTTCCCCGCTCTGCAGTCTGGTGTTGGTGCACCTGTACATGGTCATGTGAGCCAAAGCCTTTAATTAGAGAGAGAAATTGCCAGTTCCTTCTGTTCTAAACCATTTCCAATGTCAAACATACGGCTGCCGTGCCCTCAATGCCACACTCTGTCTCTCTATTTCTCTTCCTTCCTCTCTGTCCCTCTTTATTTTCCTTTTCCACTTTCTCTCTTGCGTGCCCATATTTTTGGTCTTTGGTGGCAGCAGTAGCTCCTTGTAAAAGTAATGTTCAAAACATTTTACATCACGGTTTTCATAATTCATATGTCTACAAGAAGCTGACAGCTTAACTATAACTCTATATGATAATTATGCAATAGAATGTTGGCTTTTTTAAGCCTTTGTCTAGTAAACTACAATTTAGTTGTATTTGTTTCAAGAGCCTCTCATAGTCAGTGCTTTTAATATAATTGCAACTTTATTTCTTGTAATTTGCAATACACAAAAACAACTGCATTTCACGTAACTGTGACGTGATAAATCTTAGAATCTTACGATTGCTATTTTTTTTTTTCACAGTTATGGCTTAAATCACATTTATGAGAAATTATAAGTTGCACTGAGATATTATTTATGCATACAATGTCATACAATCTGAATAGAAGTTTCACTTCAGATGCAAAATATGCCACACAGAGACCTTCAGTGGTACAAATGCTGTAGTCGCTCTCTTTAAGGATATTTAATGTGGTTACTTGCCTATAAATGCATGTGTACATGCATGTGCCAGCATTTATGTATAGGTGTATTTTATTTCTCCATGGCCTTGAGCCTTATGGAGTGAGGCTCCACACACCTGCTCATCTTCCAGTAGCAGTTTTATACATTTACTTCACTGTTATTTGAGTTGCTCCACAGACAAAAAAAATCAGAAAAAGTCCCCAGGCCATCTGTTTGATCTGCTGTCACTATTTAATGTGGCAAATTAACTATTGCTCAAATGTTTTATTCATTTTTCAGCCTCTATAGTCACTTTATTCAAAATCAGCATCCAAATACCATGAATAGACTTTGTGATTTGTTTTTTTTTCATAACGTTTGGTTTTTAGACTGAATGAAAATCATGACTTTTATATGCAGTGCAGTTTGAGTGAATGACATTCCCTAACCCCTTTGTCCACTGAGATATCCCAAATGTTCTTCTCATTTCTTCACTCCTCCTCTTTTTTCTTCTTCAAACGAGATGTAAGTTTTGTGCCAGCAAGCGATGCAATGGGTGGCAACGCCATAGAAATCTGCCTCCTTTATTCCATCTCAGATGGCCATTGTTCATAAGAATCTGATGAATGAATTAGTTCATCAATTCCCTCATTTGATTATAAATGAATGGAGAGTTTGGCCTTGAAGCCAAATGACTTTAATGAGGAAGGCTCTGAAAATGGCAAAGCAAGCAGTAAAGTGTTATCATGGCAGAGCCTCCTAAAAAGTCATTTATCAAGTTTTAATGTCTTGCTCCGCTATACTCATCGCTTACAGCTTTTTTTTATGGAGCAGGTCACTATAAAGCCCTGCAGAGATGGAGGAAGGGATTGAAAGAGATTATGGGTTGTTTCAGCAAGCCTTTCAGAAGCCCCTTTCATGGAAATGTTGTGTATATTCTTCGATGTATTGACATATGTCAAGCTTTAAGTGAAGTCGTACTCTTTAGTGTCATTATGCAGGTATCGTGATGTACTTCACAAGGTTGTTGCATTAAATATATTTTATATAATAAATTAAATGTATAATTATAGAAAAGCAGACAGAAGGATAAAATTGTATAATATTGAAGGGGTTGTGACTATTTAAACCAAAAACGGTTCATTTGGATATTGTGGGATTTGTGAAGGATCCCAGCTTCAGGAACTGTGCTGTGCCATACTTATTTTATTCAGAAAAATGTAATGATAACCACCACAATACAGGTGGCACAATAAGTTTTCAATAAATTTAATGAAAACCTTAGTAAACACACTTCTGTTTCTCTGTTGATTCTGTTTATTGTCTATTCTAGTGTAGTCCCTTCTTCCAAGCCCAAATCTTTCACCTGGAAGCAGCACTGTGCACCGATACTGGTTAAACACCCTGCCAGGAAGCGTTGGAGCAGAAAAAGAGTCCCAGCTCCCTCCTTGCAGTCCCACGTTGTCAGAGCACAAAGCACTCTCTCCCTGGGCCCCTCGGGAGCCTGGGAGAAATCATAGGCATCTACAGACGTCAAAGACTCAACAGTCTTTACCAAACAAACAGAAGCCCAGCAGAGTGATGGAGAATGCGAGCAGAGGGAGGGAGAGATGGCAAAGGGGCGAAAGAGAGCGCTGGGATGGGTTTGAGTCAGAGGAACGGAGGCAGGCATCTCGGGAGAAGTGGGGATGGTGGGTATGGACAGATATGAGGTAGCCGAGTCAGGGAACGTAAGAGAAAAGAGTCGAGCGATGGGGGAAAGTGGGGCTGAAGTGGTTGGAGAGACGGAACCAAGGGAGGGAGGGGGGAAAGAAAGTGCAACACTGAGATGTGTCAAGAAAGGGCGCCTGGGCCCCCTGAGGAATGTTCCTTGTCTGCTTCACAACCCCAAGACCAGCAAAACCCTTTGCTTTGTAGGAAAAAAAAAGCAAGACAGGAGAGGTAGAGGGAAAAAAATCAAGAGTGCACACTAGTGGAGTCCTCATAGAATTTCATCCTCTTGTTGCACAAAGCCAGGAATCCAACCAAGGGTTTTCTGTTTTTCAATCCCTCGAGTGTTCTTCACTTCAAATGGTCCCGCTCCGCAGCTTGTCTACAGCTACTGCAGACTGGGCAGGGGGAAATGGCCCTGACAGTCCCCTCTGCTGCTCTTCGTTTCTTTAATAGGGAGGCCTTATCTCTCTCTCACTCTCTTTTGGGATACAGTAGACCTGTGGTTTTGCTTCAAAGCGACCATTTAGATAGGATGTGCCCCAAATTGTGCGTAGCAGGTTACAAACATTGTTGGGTCCAGACCAGCTCTCTTGAAGCACCCTGTCACCCATCCTTTTGCTACTAGTATGCTATTTAGGATCAAGAGGACCAATTTCCCTTGAAGTTTTTCAAGTTCTTCAGAGTATATCTCGTCCTGCTATGTGAGTGAAGAGAATGACATTGATGTAAGCAATCAGATATATGGGTTTTACCAGGTGGTTGATAAAATGGGCAAAACTTTCATAAATTTTTCATCATTTCTAAAGATCACAGGCCTGATTTATAAAACACGTGTATGATCGAATTTGATGGTAAATTTAATGCAAAATAATGTTAATGAAGTGAAAATGTTTTTATGCATTATGCTGTTCAAACCAGTCGATTCAAATGACATGCTGGTGAATTGCACAGGCAAACACCACTCACATTTTCTCTTTAGAAATTTTAAATATGTTTAATCTCTATAAAGTTTGCATAAAGTTTTTGTTGTTGTAGGAAAGTCTTTCTTTTTGAGTCTCTGGCCAAGTTTTACACTAAATGCGACCTGTCAGAATGATGGGCCATTTGCAGAGCTGATGCTCCGGATCTTCTTTCAGATCAGTTTTGACCACTTCTGAGTTTTGGGTTAAACTCTCAGGAGGAGTGAGAAGATGAGCAACTGCTTCCCTAATTAGTGGAGAGTTGAGAAAGGGTAGTGCAGAATGGAGATGTGAAACACACCAGAGAGAGAAGCAGACAGCCAGACTCCTCCTTTAGGCACAGACAAACACTGACAGCTTAACATTGGTTATGGTTTGGAGCTGATGCATATGGAGACCACATCGTTGTAAAGCTCAGGCTCTTTTGATCAGATGGTCTACAGACACGAGATAGCAGATTATTTCACTGTCTCTCTCACTTCCTCTTCTCTTTCCCCATTCACTTTACATTTAAGTCTTTGACTTTTTGGGAAAATGGATTTGTGTTGACAAGTAATGGGTCACAATGGTCAAATGTCTTATATTTGTCAGATGTATATGTTTAGTTATGTGTGTTTACTTTAATGGTTTACAAAATGAGATTTATCAATGAATTGAAAGATATTTTATAAATTCTATTTATTGTCATTTATGTATCTATGATTAAAATGAAAAATACAAATAAATAGATTAAATTCAAATATAGTCTAAAGTAAATTAACTTTTATTTTATTTTATAAAATATTTAGTATGCTATTAATAATAATAATAATAATACATGTTTAATATATATTTAAATAACCATAACTTTTTGTAATTTTATAATTAGATCATAGGTGTTCCTATTTCTGTGTTTTCTAATGTCTGACGGTTTGTCTTCCTGTAGTCATTGTATCATAACCCACCCCCACTTTTTATGTTATTACAACTCATGTCTGTGCACGTGTGACGTTTGCTTTACTCTTTGTTTTCTCTGGCACCATTCACCATTAAGAGGCCATAATGGACTCTGTAAATTGGTTGTAATGGTAGCTTTAATTAAACTGTCCACAGCGCAGATGGAAAGAGCGGATAAAGGCATATAGATCTCAGATGTCTGGACAGATAGGCCATATTGAGTTGGCTATCCTGATGGCAGATCATAGGTACCTGTAAGGCAGTCTAGATGCTCTAATTGGGTTTCTGCGTGTGAAATGCTAAGCATGGTGAGATAGGAAGTTTGGACGGTTTGACAGTCAGGGTGTTTGGCCTCTCTCTCGTCTCATTACCGCCAGGAACGGCCTTCTGTTCAGCACTCGGTGGACAGTAATGGCCGTATCATGTCCTCCGTGTGAAATGAAGCTCATTTGACCAATTGCAGCCCATCGTGTCGGCGGTCTCAAGGCCTCGGGTCCACTAGCACGTACAGAGCCGCTCTTGCTCATCTTCCCTTCAAGCGGCTTAAGTCTAACGAACAAAAACGGAGGGAAAGGGGAGGGAGAGACTTAAATACAGGGATCATATCCCTTTTAGACAAGGATGCTAGGTGATGGGGGCCAGGCCAGAAGCCAGCTTAATAACATCCAGTAAATCGAACATTGTCAGCCCATTGAAAGGTGTCATCGCTTAAAAGCATTCCGCACTTTTAATTGTGGCCTGTCTCATTGTAGGGAGGTCAGTGAAAAAGAAAGGTCAAGCTGGGTCACGAAACGCTGGTGGTGACCGAAGTGCAAGGATGAGGGGTTTTGGGGGGAGTGTTAAGGGAGGGTAGTTGCCTAGCATCTGTGGAAAACCTCAATAGATGCCGCAGCAATACAAAAAAGACCTCCGGCGTGCTGGTTTCCTGTAGTACTATTGAAAAGTTGGTCTGGCTTTGAGCTTCTTGCACGGTTAAGAAAGTATTTGAGAGGACGTTTCTTTGCTTGTTTTGTTGTGTTCCCTCAAAGGTCATGGAATGAAGAATATATGCTCTTTGAATAGCTGGATAAAGTACCTTGATAACTAAAGTTTTTGTTCTGGTAAAAGTTGTTTCATTTGATTTTATTCAAAGTTGCTCTCTAGCATTGGTAACACACGCACATTTCTATAAGTAAAAAGGTTTATATGAAGCATAATGTATTTCACATTTGTTCAGAGATATTTCATATTCTTCATCTAATGATTTTTTCACACATTGAGTCCTAATTCAGGAATGTGGGAATGTCATTTATGGGATGTAATAAAAATAATTTATGGCTTTTCCAGAGGAACCTTTGAGAAGGCTAAATAGGGCCATCGTTAGTACGCATTTACATACGTGTGTGTGCTGGTATGCTTCTCTCTCTGTGTGTGGAGTCATTTTAAGCCAGCTGAAGTTACATTAGGAGCAGTTGTGGCAATGCACAGTGCCTTTTCCTGTGTCTATCCAGTGTGTCTGTCTATGCAGAGCATCTCAGAAGGACTGCCAGCACAGCTGGGCTCAGATCAGTTCCAAACCTACAGCCAGACCACAGTAGCACCGTCAACCAACACAGATCACATTACAAAAATGTCTTACAAACTCATATGGGAATAATTGTGACAACAAGATGATGTGAAATTGGATTTCTGGTAATGTGTTGGTTGAAAGAATCAAAGCCGTAAATTTATTTATATATTTTTTTAGGTATTTATGTAATATTTTTTGTATTTATTTATTTTAATTAATATTAATTTTAATTTTAGCTTAGTTTATTTTAAAGCAAAAAAGCATTGGACAAGTGTGTTATTTCTTCTGCTAGTAGCAAAAAATTTCATATCACCTTCTACAATTATTTTTGGTTCTAAAAGCAAACTTTCCTCTATGTATTTAAAAAAAAAAATGATGTTAAAATATAGATACATTGTAAATAATAGGATAACATACTTTACAAATATATATATTTGAATAGGGCCCCCATACCTGAAATTCACTGTCACACTCTAAAGTTTTATTTATCATTTTACTCCATCAAATTTTCACCTTCTGACTCACAAGCCATTTAGCCTTTTGTTTTTGTCAAACATGCTCAAACATAATAGATTTGCACCAACAAACACTCACTTCCCACTGTCTAAAGTGGTGCCACAAAGCCACCTTTTATTCCGTGCCTGTAATTTCCATGGCCTGGCCAGTTCATAGACAATACTTGAAGCACATCAAGCATTGACCTTCTTCTAGTCACCATGGCGATTATGAAAGATTCTCAGCTGGATACTAATGTGTGGGCATTTGGAGGTATAGCTCCCTCAGAGCTGATTGACAAACCACTGGGGAGGAGAGAAAGGAAGGAAAAGGAAGGGGACAGGAAAAAAAAGAGGGCAGGAGAATGGATTTAGTGATTCGGAGAGAGCTGTGAGGAGTGGGAGGGGGAGATTTAGGTAATAGTTGAAGTGGAGAGGAATTGAGGAAGGATGGAGAGAATGAGGGGCAGAAGGAGGAGGGCGGAAAGGAGGGAATTTCAGTTTGGAGGGTTAGTGAGACACAGGGAGGGCTTCTTTTACCCTGAGTACACTTCCTACTGGACTCCACATCAGGAAACAGCAGCCATAATTGACACTAATTGGCATGTGTTTTTGCTGTCTCAGCTTTAATCAACAGATGAGGTGGAAAGAGAGTAAATTGTCAAGGACTGGCGCTACTTCTAACTTCTTAAAGGAAAAGTTCCTCTAAAAATTAAAATAGTCAAACCCCTTTAACTTTACTTCATTACATAAAATAAAGTCCCAAAGACTATTTTAGTAGTCAAACTTTGGAGGTGAATAATTAAAATAATAATACCATTATAATAATCAGTGACATGATTTGATTAGTAAGTATTAGTTAAATGTCAGTAAAGACTGTTTCAAGGCTTTCTATTCAGCCAAAAATCATGGGGGGACTGGAAAAATCATCACTCGTTTCACAAAATGTTAAGTAGAACAAGAATGTTCAACATTAATAATAAGAAATGTTTCTCAAGCACCAAATTAGCATATTAAAAATGATTTATGAAGCATCATTTTACACTGAAGGCTGGAGTAATGATGCTGCAAATTCAGCTTTACTGTCACATAAATAAATTACATGTTAAAATTTATTCAAATAGAAAACCAATATTTTTTTAATTGTAATAATACTTCAAACTATTACTTTTTTTTTACTGTATTTTTGATCAAATAAATGCAGCCTTGGTGAGCACGCAGCTACATAATGGGTTTTATGTTAGGAGTAGCCTAAAATTCATCCTTGCACATTGTCAGACCAAATACATGTATGACATGATGAATTTAAATATGCAAATGAGCAGAATGACTTTTTGGAGCAGCTGGTCAAAATATGTTTCCATTTTATGGAAAAAAAAAACAGCTTGGACGTTCTTTATTTTTGGTTCTACAGAAAGAGAAAGTCATATGGTTTTGATACAGGTGAACTATTCCTTTAACCATGGTGAATACAAACACACACACACACACACACACACACACACACACTTACGTTCTTACTAAGGCCAATTTCCTTGCCTTCAATGCCCACTTAGAACTCTGTATTGTGCTGTGTAATGCAGAGTCCTAACCTTAAGCCATCCCAGAAGCCCCCGCTCTGTGCTCGGGATAAGAGACCCCTCCGCTCTCCATCTCTGTCCTCCCAACGGCCCTCTCCAGGCTCCAAAAAATGGAGAACCCCCAGGGGAAACAAAAAGAAGATGAAGAAAAAACCAAAAGAAATATGCACAGCGCCACTCTCAAAGTTGTTGCCCTGGTAACTGGTGAGGGCGAGGGACTGCAAACAATGAAGCCAGATCCCTTTTTAAGTGTTGCTAATTAGCTTGCCTCCGCTTGCTCTTTGTGTTTGCCATCTTAAAAAGAGACTAAAGTCAACAGGGAGAGGCGTTGAGGTAGAGAAGAGAGAGAATGTTGGTTTCTATTTTTCTTCCCCTTAATAGCCAAGGGTGGGGATAGAAGCGAGATGAAGACTGCATTGTGCCAAGCGACGCGGATTGATGATATAGATTGATGCTACTGATGTAATTGAATATTGATGAAGAACATGTGAAACCTGCAGCTGGTTTTGTTTTGTTAAAGGTTTGCCGAAAGAAAGCATGTTTGCTTTATCGTATTCATGTGTTGCATCATTGTAGAAGATTTTGAGTTTTGGGAAAGGACACTACAGTAGTTGCTTCTTTTTTGTTGTCGGCATTTGTGCTTAAAGACACGAGATGAGTCCTCATAGCACTCAGTATGATTTATTCCTTCCTAACTTGTCTTCAAACCTCTCCACTCCCATTTAAACACCGATGGCAGAAGCTTTCTATATGCTGTATGTTCTTTCTGGTTATTTTCTGAAGATCGGTATCGCTTTAGCCACTACCAGGTGCGAAATCAAAATCAAACTAAAAACTTGATCTTTATTTTTCTTAGTTATTCTCCAAGCAAGCGGTTTCGAGTGCTCCTCTGTTTTAACAATACACCGCATGTGTCTTTTCTTCTAGCTAACTTGCTTTTGGCAACATCCCGAGCGCGTATTATTAATTTTTTCTTTATTAATAATAACAAAGAAATGCGTCCCATATGTCTGGTTTGGACGGGAAGCACTGCTGCCAGTTAGTGCTATCCTCATCATGGTCAGTCTGTTTAGCATGTGTTTGTAAGAGGATGGTTTTGGACGGTGTCCCATTGGGCTAGGTCACTGAAGCGTCAACTCACATTGAACCCCAACACCTTCGTATTGCCCCGAACTGTCCCTACAGGCCAGCTCCAAGATCTTGAAAAGCTCTCAAATACGACAAGACCTTGAAAGTCCATTTTTGCTTATTAGTTTTTGCAGTCCGCACAGCAGAGAGAGGTTGAAACCCTATCAAGTAGAACTTTGTTTGGCTGCCAGAAGGGCGGTGTTAAGAAAACCACAGCAAAACTGCCGTGCAATTGCCATCAATTAGCCGGCTGTGCGGCTGCCGAGGCTGGAGGATTTCGAGATGACCCGTATCCTGAACTCTCTGAGCTCTCTCTCTTTCTTTCTCAGAGCTGTCTCAGTGTTGAACTCTCGCTAATGTTGTGGCCCTCAGCACTACAAAGTGAGCTCACGGTGCCAACAACGAGGTAATGATGCCCAGAGAGCCCAGCCATAGTGGATTACACTTCCTCTTTCGCTCTTTCAGTATGGGACATGGGAATAAGTTACTGCCGAGAGAGACACCAGGTACATATGAGCTCATTTGAGCCACTTTCACCATTCACCTTCATCTAATGAGTTCAACAGTCATGCAATCCGCACAAACTTTTTCACAGTTTTCAAAAACAAAATCTGACATCCGAAACGCTGCTGCTTCTATCGTGTTGCAGTTCATATTTACTTTTTTTTTTCCAGCAGGCTTTTTGTTTTAACATTTTTGGGGACTTAGAGGTGAGCAACGCACATCTGGAAAGCAGCAGAGGCAGCAAGTTTCAAACAGGTCCCCTTTGTGAAAAATAGGAAGTGAAAAAAAACCAAAGCGGTCAGGGTTTTCAAACATTACAGCATATTTTGAAGTTTTTGCCTCCCTTAGTTTTATTTTTTTTATTACCTTGGCTCCAATTCACCCTTTCCTCATTTTAATGGCCGATGGGAGTCTGCTGTAGCCGTTTAAATTTTAAGGTTTCGCCGTAGCCTTTATATCGCGGAAACATTACATTAAATGGCAAAAAGGGACAGCGGCGAGTGTTTTAGATGATTTCGCCATTGAATAATTCACTTGATTTCGCCATTTTCAGATGCGAGTTCTAATGGATCTGAACAAAAACAAATGTGACGAGTGACTGCGAACCGCACGATGGAACAGGAAGTGGCAAATTAAATCCAGCTTGGGCCAAAAGGAGCAAGAGGGGGGAAAAAGGAGAGAAATATGGTCAGAAGTGCAGTTTATTTGTAACCCACCGTGAAATTGGACAGCTCTGCAGGCTATGACTGTAATGAGTCATGGGGACCAAGTTAAGATCTACGAAACCTTGGCCTGGGCCTGTAAACCCGATCCCATCGAACAACCCACACCTCATCCCATAGCCCGGGGTGGACAGCTGCTAACAGGCCCAGTATGTCTGCCTGAAGCCGCTGTAGACGAAGCTCATTTGGTCACCAGCTGTGTTGGAGCGTTCCAGCATTAAAATAGAGCAAGTCTGGTTCTCAAGCAAACAATAATTCATCCTTTAGTAATTATTGGTGCGGATAGTCTCTCTGGAAAGTTAAGTTCATACTGGCCAGGCCAACACTCCATAAGCGACGGTGCGTAACGCTTTCAATCGTGTGGACAAACACATCTGCGGTTGTAGATTCCTCTGGCAGCTGACAGTGATGCATTTGATACATTACAAGCAACCGCTACCGAAAGCCACGCTTCACGTAAATATGCCATTCAGATACAAAGCAATCCCACAAGTTGTCACACTCGTGAGTAATAAAGCGGCTGCCGTCAGGAGTGGCGAAAGGAAAGGAGCGGGTGCATTGTGCGCCTGTAGTTACTCAGAGTTTGAAGAGGTTGTACAAGCAGGTATGATTATTTTTGCCAAATCCCTCACATGAGTGACGTTTTGGATGCCAGCTTGCATTACATCTGTGAAACTTTTCTTTCATCTCGCCCCCCTCTTCTTCTTCTGTTTCTCTTATCCAATGCAAGCAAACAGAAACAGCTCAAGTCTTCATTTTTAGACACATTACAAGGAGAAAGCTGAACTTCCTAATTCCAGGAGGATCAACCCCAAACCTCAAAAGAAGCAGCTTTTGGAATAGCTTTACTTTTCCTTTAAGGTTGAATGGCACCGGTTGGGGAAAAAAAGGGCGCCTTTGTCTTCCTCTCTCCGCTCCTGATTTGGAGGTGGCTATCATGCAGGGTGCATGCTGAACAAAAGCACCCGAGTGTAACAAGTCCTCCCGGTTTGTACTGCTGAAAGAAGGTTAAGTTTGGTTCTTTTTTCCCCTTGGCGCGTCGCAGGATGTTTTTTTTTTTTTTTTTTTTTTTTTTTTTTGTGGCAATGTTCACATTCCAGTCCCGCCTTAAACACTGTTGATGTTGAGTGAGGGGAAAATAAGCTTTGGCTAATTATTTATGAACTGCCATTTTGTAAATTGGAAATATATTCTGTTTTCACGCCCTTAAAATAGACTTTTTGTGTTATGATTGGGTTTGTTTGTAGAGCGTCTGACCACATCTGTCTGTACGTGTGGTTGTAGCATGAGGTAGGTAACATTTCTTAGAAGAACACACCCTGTTGCTTTCCTAAACAGTGTGAACAAATTGCAGAGTGCATTTGAAAAGTGTTTTTTTTTTTCTTCCTCGTTTTAATAAAAAACTGACCTCACCTATTTATGTTTAGTCTAAAATTTCACCACGAGGCACTGAGACGCTAAAATTTGTTAGACGATACTGTGTCTTTTTTGTTTATAATAACGCATAGGAAAGAATATTCTCTTTTAATATCTCAGTTGTTTCTATGGAAAGCTTAGATTTTTCTCCTGTGTAACAAAATCTATGATTTTCAGTATTCAAATTTCTCATCAATTATTTTCCATTTATTTGCTTTTTTTAGTGATCTGCTTTGTTCAATTTATCCTAAGGAATTTTAGTAGAAACATCTGAGGTAAAGTTTGATACTTAAATAAAAGACAACTCCATTAAGTCTCCTGAGCTTTTGTAACACTGGTTGCTTTTTGTTTTCTCATCATGTCTCTTTTTTATTTTTATGTTAAGAAGTTAGGACAAAAACATTGTTGTGTCAAGTCACAGTGTGTGACATAATACCCCAAAGCAGCTTCGAGTGCGGGTAAATATGCCATTTGGCAGTAGAAGCCAGAGTGCAAGTGGAGCATGTTGACAGGGGTTTATTTAAGAATGAATTAAAAATGCAGCGCTGCGGCCCTGAGGGAGGCCACCACTGTTACTTCATTGACCTCTTCTAAAAGGGTCCTCGCTAGCCGACTATAAATAACTGCACATCATATCTAACTCTGATTGGAGGTCAGCACAGAGGTGGGGGTTTGATTGGTCGAGTGTGGCCAGCAGCAAGATCTGTTTCATGAAGTTGATGTGGACAGGATCTCAGATGTTTCGCATAAAATGCAAAGACATTAAACACACAACAATTGAAACTTTTAAGTTTAGAACTTTTAAGTTTAAGTCTCAGTAATGTCACGTGTGTAATCAGTTTTAGAAAAGAACAATGTCCTAGACTGTGTTCAGATTTCAGTAAGGTCTGTTAAATATCTATTTTTTTTTCCTAGACAGGTTTTAGATGATTTTAATATATATATATATATATATATATATATATATATATATATATATATATATATATATATATATATATATATTTTTTTTTTTCATTAGCTTCTTCTGAAACCTAATTTCTGTTCTTATTCATTTATATATGCTCCTACTTTGACAAAACTTGTATTTCTCTTCTCTTTCCCCAGTTTCAATTTATTTATTTATTTTTGCTTTTAAGAACTACACTTTGTTCCTTACTTCCTGCCTTTTTCTACCCTCATCTCCATCAGTATCTCCTGAGCTTCTCTCAGCATACAGTGGCAGTCTCAGTCTCTCAGTCTTCAGCTCTGGATCCGCCAAGTCCAGTAACATGATTCCCTCTGACCCTTCATGCCACCCTGGCCCCCCCACCACTCCGCCGCCATCCACCCACCCACACCCATAGACGGCCCACCGTGGGCTCTGTTTTTCTATGGGGGCGGCTGCAGGGGGACGTTGCAGGCATCAACAATGGTTCTCTGTCAGTGATGATGGATCATTCCAGCATATGGTGCCCACCTGTCCGCGGAGGAGCCGACTTCACTGTTTAGATTTACAGGAGAGAGAGAAAAAGAGAGGGAGCTCCCCGGGTTCTGCTCACTCCCACAAACACAGGCGGATTAGGGCTCCGATTCATCACCTCCCAGTCGTGTTTATTTAAGCAACCTGAGCGTAATGAATAGAAGCTGGGACATCCAGGAAAGAGGCGCGCAATCACCCCTGTTTGTGTGTTTTACCGCGTTGTTTTGGAACGTCCATCCTAGAGCGGCTCAAAAATTTAATCGGCCTTATTATTATTGGACACGGGCACGTCTGTGCGCGTGGACGCGACTGTCACAACTTTGCGAGAACGAGAGCGAATAGTACTACGTGCGTATGCCAAAATGAATTCTTCCCTGTTATTTTCCCATAATGGACCCTCACCCGAGGGCCCCCCTCCTTCCCTCTCTCCTGCAAAAAGAAAAGAAACCCAGTTGTCAGCCATTTTTTTCTGAAGCCTGTTAAAGGCTGAGAGCCACAAGAAAAAAGGAAAAGAAAGAGGGGGAAAATAAGTAAGATGAGGGAGCCCCCCTCCTAAATCTCCCTACACCCACCTCTCCAACCACCCTACACCCCCCCCACCATGACCCTGCTGAATTAAAAAATGCTCTGTTATTAAAGGCGATGTCAGGAGTGTTGATTTACGGGGGGGGCGATGACAAGTCAGAAGAACTCACACACTGTGCTGCTAAGGCCGCCAAGCTGGGCTCTGACCTCTTCACCCTCCCCTTCCCCTCTCTCTCTCTTGCGCGCTCTCGCTCTGGCTCGTCCCACCGCCCGCCCTGCACTGCAATAAAACCTGTCTAACTCAACAGCACAATGGAACTGTTGTTGGACCCGGCCATCCGCGGCCTCTCTCATATTTTCTTTAAAGGTGCAGCACTCACCAGCGAATGCCACAAGGCTTTGGGAGAGAGAGAGAGATAAGATGAAAGTGGGTGAGTGAGAAGAAAGAAGCAACTCATGTTCACGTTTGAAATCTGGATGTGTTTTTCACTCCCTGCTTAGATGTATGGATGGAAGTTATAAAGCATTTTTTCCCCCTGTTTGTACTCCAAATCTTTTTTTAACCTCCTCTGTTCGCGAAAGCAATAAAATTGGCAAGTCAGACTCAATAGATTCTCCAGCCACAGAACGGAGCCTCTCCCCTGTTGCTCAGAGAGACTCGCCGCCCCAGACACTCTCATTCTGGGCCTGTTTAGTGCCGCCAGTCTCCGGTCCCGCTGCTGAGCTCAGTGCATCATGATTAAGACCAGCCGTACTGACCACTTGTTCATCACTAGGTATTGTGCCTTTCTCCTTAAAGGAATAGTTCACCCAAAAATTCTTTTTTTCTCTCCCCTATTTCAGTTCAAACTTATTACTTTTTTTTTTAATATGAAAGTATTGAAAATAATGCATGCAATTTGTGTACTACATTCCAGGTCTTCTAATATTTCTATTCCCGGTCTTTTCCTCACATACTGTATTGTCTTTCCAG
The DNA here is from genome assembly GCF_018340385.1 of Cyprinus carpio. Taxonomy (NCBI): domain Eukaryota; kingdom Metazoa; phylum Chordata; class Actinopteri; order Cypriniformes; family Cyprinidae; genus Cyprinus; species Cyprinus carpio. The sequence continues at coordinate 16,838,292 of NC_056607.1, read as the reverse complement.
ATTTCTTTTCAATTTTCTTTTCAGTGCAGAAAAAACACCAAAAAGTGATTTATAATGGCAGAAATGAAAGACAAAAACATAATAAAAGTTCCTGAAAGTAATTTATAATGGCATAAATTACAAAAACATTAAAATATCATAAAAGCATGGCCTTTAATATACACTTTATTTATTATATTCCAAGTCTTCCAAAGCTGTTTGATAAATTTCCATTGCTTTTATGTTACTTGTATGTTTTTTTCTTTATTTTTGTCATTATAAAATACTTTTATGAATGTAAGAAAATAAGTCATATACTTTAATGGTGTTTTTTTATTGTATGGAAAAGAGATGCTTGGACATTCTGCTCGGTGTCTTATTTTAATTTTTTTTATTTTTTTTTATTTTTTTTAAATAGGGTTGAAATTACATAAGGGTGAGTAAATGATGGTCCATGAAAGAAAGCATGAGACAAATCTAAGGTGGTCTTAATAGTTAAGGCTGTACTGGAAACACAAATTTAGAGGTGGTCCTATTTAGGGGTGACTGCCAAATTACTGATATCACAATCTATCACTATTGCACCCCTGAGCAAGGCACTTAACCTCTGGTAGTTCCAGAAGGGGCTGTGCATTAAATTAGTGCACTGTAAATTGCTTTGGATTAAATGTGTGCACTAAACGGCTACCATTTAATTCAAATCAAAGAAGAGTTTAATAAAGTGGTAATCAGTGCGGCAGTTTTGTTCAATTGTTGATCATTGTTGCCAGACAACCATCTGGTCCAAGTTGTCTCTGGTTGTGTGTGTGTGTGCGTGTCTGTAAGAATTAATTCACACCACATGCCATCAGTAGAGTGTACTGTATATTCTCAAAGCTAGTCGTAGCTGGGAGGTGCTGCCGGTCACTTTAGCTTATCCAGCCCTCCGCTGAGGTCATGTGTGCAGATGGAGGGGGGTTGGGGGGTTCCTGCACAGCATGTGCGTGTGTGCTCAATTGCGACCTCAGCAAAAGTAGCAAGTGCTCTTGATGCAGATGGTTTTCATCACACCGACCACTGCATGTTCTCTCTCTCATGTGCCGATTGTATTGGGGGCCTCTCGCCTTTTTTGGCCCCCTCTCTCTAAACCCGCCACCACCCCCTCTACAATAAAAAAAGACAGAGGTGTATCTCTCTTAAATGGATTGGCACCATTTATTTAGAGGGTCCTGGACTGGGCTTTGTAAAACACCCTCCCACACATGTAGCCAGTAAGTACTTCTGCAATTGATATAATGGCTATTAGCACTAACAGTCTTTTACTGATATCAGATCAGTGCTAAGCGACCATGTTTTAAAGGGATAGTTCACCCAAAAATGAATTTTCTGTTTTCATTTGCTTTACTCATAAGACTTAATGTCTTCTGTAAAACTTGCTAGTGAAGAGGCATACTGCTTTTCCCTGCCAACAATAGCAGAAAGTGACCAGGCCTTGTCAAGCTTCAAAAAAAAATAATACAAAAATTGGTCTGTACAATTATTATTATTTTATTTTTAAGCTCTAAAAACTAATTTATGTTTGACACAAAATACCACTAATTCTCACAATATTGATACACTGACATTCAAAAGTTTGGAGTCATTTATTATTTTTTTAGTATGTTTTTTTATGCTTACCAAGTGATTTTGATAAGGGAAAAAAGGTGAAACCAGTAATAGTGTGAATTATTATTATAATGTTTACTATTTTAATATATTTTGAAAAGTAATTAAATTTTTGTTTGTTCTTCACACAAAGCTGTTGCATGACTTGAAAAGACTTTGAATATACTTTAAATGAATTGTATGGACCACTTCTATGCTACATTTATGATGCTATATCCCAACATAAGGATGAATCAATAATGACAATGGTCATTTCTGGGTGAACTATCCCTGAGAGTGAATTAAACCATAGATTTGCCTTCCAAGTTGGGTGAACTATTAAACCTGGCTGAAAATGTCTAAAACTTTTCAGTCTAGGACCTTTTTTTTTTCTTTTTTTTTTTTTTTTGGTTAGCATATGCATCAGAGTATGACTCTAAGGATTTATGTTTGGTGTCAGGTCTTTTTTCTTATTTTTTTAAAGAGGGCTTTTCACCCCCCTCCATCTTTTCATAAATCAATATTTACTATGTAACTTTCCTCTCTCTCTTCAGGGCCAGGAAGCAAATGTGCATCCTGATGGTGCTCTTCAAAAGCTGTTTGCCCACTGATTTACTGTTGCCTGGTGTTTTTGTTTTGAGAGGCACATTTTGCCATTGGACCAAAGATCCTGTGCGGATGCAGTCTAAAAAATATTGCCTTCGTCTGTTTGTAGGGTAGCAAACCACATAGCAAGCAGCACAGTGGACAGATGATCTGAGAGAGTGTGAAAGAAAAGAGGGTGCGGTAGAGTTACAGAATTGTATTTTCCCTCTCTTAATCTGAGGAGAAAGCAAGGCCCCTTTCTGGCTCTGTACAGGAGTGGGCCCCACACACTCAGGTTGGCGAACAGGTGGGGCCCACCGTGCAGTGCTAAGTGTATCTCTCCTGTGATTTTGAGGAAATTTAAGCAGAGTGTAAAGGTGTGTGTATGTGTGGTGCTCACCGCTGTGTTGTCTCTGTTTCTCGTGTCCACAGGCCCTCCAGGCAGCACGCCAGTTCATCCTCCAGCAGGCCACAGGACTCAACTCCCCCAGCAGCAATGAGGTCAAACAGAGCCCTGTGCAGGTACGAGTGCCACACACTCACATGACCACATACAGGCACATATCATTAACAAACAGATGCAAGCATTTACTGTTTCATTAAATCAATTCAAAACTCACATTCACTTATTCATTTACATTGACACATACAAATGGAAATTTTAAATATTTTGTTAATATATGGACATTGAATAAAGTGGAATATAATTAAATTATATAACCAAGTAAATAAAAAAGATTCAGCTATATCACCCACCCCTATGTGTCATCATATTTTACTTTCTCAAATCTTTGTCTATTAAAGTTCTCATTCTGCTTGTCTCCCATCCCCCCATCTGTACTGTATTAAAGAGTTGAGCTGTGAATGTGGCTCTTTGTAATGAAGAGCCGAACAATGGCACATCTTGAACTTCATTTCTCATTGAGCAGAAGGTTAGCTTGAGTGCACGTTCCTGTAGCATCTGGTCTCTCTCACACACACACACACACACATATAGATACAGACACACAGGAATCTTAAGAATAGTGTAGTGTGGAGGGCTCAGATCCAAATATATATATATATATATATATATATATATATATATATATATATATATATATATATATATATATATATATATATATGTGTGTGTGTGTGTGTGCGCCAGTGTGCATGCTTTACCTTTGTGTTTCTTGCTGTCTGTAAGATATGCTGTCTTCAAGCCTGCCATGTTGAATTGGGCCAGTGGTGGTAACTGCCTACTTTAGCACACTCGTCAAATGTGACAAGACGCACTCACATGTTTATAGCAGAGTAAAACTGTGCTATCACAGTCATGAAACATGCTTCTCCCTGTAAACACAGTTGTAAGTCTAACACAGACTGGCATGTAGGTACAGATTAGGGTGCGCTTTTTATTTAGCCTGATAGAGATGGAGGAGAGAGAGAGACAAACAAGGCAACCCCTAATAAGGAGCAAGAAAAGGGGTGGATGCAGCCAATACAAGCTCGGAGGTGAAAAGTAGAGAGTGCAAGTGAATGAATGAGAAAAAAGGGGTGTGTGAGAGCCTCCCAGAGTTTTTCAAATCATCAATAATCCAGGAGGAATGCTAGCTGACAGTTTAAATGACCGTGTTGAGAGGTTTTCCCTTCAGGGTAATTAACATTATCAAGGAACAGCAGGTTACCTCGTTAGTGGCGCACTCATTTAATTAACAAACCACACTAATTAGATTGAACCCTGGGCTGAAGTTTGCTTCGGTGTGCTCGTTGAGCTAAAGAAAAGTCAAGAAGAGGAAAATCAAGGGAACATTTTTATCAGAGTCCCTTTTTTCCACAAGTTGCTTTTTTGTTGATGGCCCTTTTGATAATTGATGTGGCTTATTGAACAGGTTTTGCTCCTTTCCTGTTTAAATTGTGGCGTTTGCTAAAGCAAGCATCACTTTTACCATTGCTTATACTTGGGGGATAGCTCACTTAAAAGGATAATTGACATAAAAACATGCTTACTTTGCTCTGTGAAACCCTAAGAAGATTAAAAAAAAAAAAAAAAAAATTTATATATATAGAATTATATATATATATAAATATATATATATATATATATATATATATATTTAAAAATAAATAAATAAATAAATAAAAGTCTCTTTCTTCAGAATGTCATATCTTGTGTTTTACAGATTAAAGAAAATCATACAGGTTTGAAAACAACACTGTTTGCATTTTTGGATTATCTTTCCCTTCAAGTATTAATTAAACTTCAGTAGTAACTCGTCCCATATTGTTTAGGCTACAGACATGAATGATATCTCAAAACATGCAGTTTGTTTAGAAGAGTTGTGATATTAGTTTCATTTGACTTTTTTGAAGACAAGACTTGCACTGAAAAGGGCTCTAAACATATAGGGATCAGAAGTGTCATTTGGTGGAGTTTTACACAAGAACTGATCACAATTTCTCTCTGAAAGTAGTTACAGAACTTATAGACTACTGTGTTCTCAGGCTGGATGTTATAAAGCAGTGTTCACACACCATGATTTGATGTGTACTAATGAACTCTATAGACCTCTGTCGACCCATGACCCTCAGCAGAGCCGCAGGTGAGGCTTGTTGTTTGGGCTTCTAGGGAGAAGTCTTTCCCATCTCAGCACAAGGCCACCCTGAATACTGATAAAGGTGAGCCCTGAGATTCTGCTTTGTAGTGTCACTTCCTCATCCACTGCTCCGAGGCATCAACCCTCAACCCTGACCCTTCCCTGCCACACTCTGTACATTCCGAGTGCTGCTGTAGAGTTTAAGGGACTGCAAATCGGCCCTTGTTTGTCTCAGTTTGTCTCTTGAGGAGTGTTTCCATTACTCTTGACTCTGAAACAAGAAAAATGTCTGGTGTATAGATTTACGAGTCAAGTTGGAGGACTGGATTTTTTTTTTTTTCACTATTCACATTTTTATCACAATGCTTTGTCGCGTCTTACTACTTATGCTTTTATGAAAAGGCCATTAGCTGTTTGACAGCTAGCCATCAATAAACTCTTACTGTTATATCACCTCTCTTTTAACTCTAAGGGTCTTATTTCAATTTTTTTTTTTTTTTTTATAATTTCTAAAATGCCTCAGGCTCAGGTGTCTGAAGCTGTTGTCCAGTAGCAGGGAAAGCATTTAAACTAGTCAATAAACGTGACAGAAAATGGGCGCCAATCGGGTTAACTCCTTGCAGGATCTTTTTGAAGATGTACATGCAATATGATGAACAAAGAAATCTTTTGGTGCCTCATAATTAGGTTTTTCCTCTTCATCAACTGACAAAGGCAGCAGAAGTTACATTACAGAGGTATTTGTCTGAATCTTCCAGAACCTTGGCTGTGACCAACAGGTTCTTCCCTAAAATTAATTATTTGGGTGTCTCTCATTCTCACTTAATATTCTTTGTTGTGGCAGTCAGGGCTAAAGAATCATGGATTGCCACTCTTCTATAGCTATATACAGTATACTGTGTGTGTGTGTGTGTGTGTGTGTGTGTGTGTGTGGGTGGTGTTTGTGTGTGTGTGTGTATGTATATATATATATATATATATATATATATATATATATATATATATATATATATATAATATATATATATGATTCTATTATATATTTATTTATGTATTTATTTATTGTGTGTGTGCTGGCTCAGTCTGCTTAAAATATAACTTTTTTTAATATTATGAAATTTGAAATATTATATTTGAAATTAAAATAATTGTTTTGTTTCTTAATACATTGTAAAATATAATTTGTTCCTGTGATGGCTAGGTGCTCAAGAAACTTTTCCTATGCTGAAAACAGTTTGCTGCTTAATATTTTAATGGAAACAGTGCTATTTTTTTTACTTATTCTTCAATAAAAAGAGAGTTCAAAAGAACATTTATTTGATCTTTTGTAGCATTTTGTAAATGTCTTTACTGTCACTATTGATTAATTTAATGCATTTTTGCTGAATAAAAGCACTAATTTATTTTTTTTATTTTATTATTATTATTATGGACCTCAATCTTTTGGTTATTTTCTTACAGTTTATTTATTTATCGTTTGTTTTATTTTTAATTAGCAGCATAATAAAATCCACACTTTTTAAGGGTCGATTACACTGTAGGAGTATTTTTATCTGTGTGTATAAGGTGTTAAAAAGGGCATATTTTTAATATATTTATCATCATGGCTATATAGACCTATTTTACATGCACACACGTGGCTCCAGTCCCATCTCTGTTGGTAATTGAAAAGAAAAAGTGTCCTCTTTTCATGTATTATTGAGGACCTCGTTTAATTAAAAAAAAAAAAATGAAAAGACTCATTAGAGACATGCTAATTAGTTTCCTTCTCTTGAGCGTTGATAGAGAGGCTGCGTTGCCAGGGTAGCACTGGGTGATGGGAGCCCCGCATCCGAGATGATCCTATGGAGAGATGAGTGATGCCAGCTGGAACCTCCACCTCTGTGTTGTCAAGAACCTCGGGCTCATTTTTACAGCATGAACTTTGAAAGCCCTTCGACCCTAATGAAAATTTACCTCTTGTGTTTGTTCTTCATCACAGTAAAACACAATGCAGCACTTATCATGCAAATAGCCACTCAAGAGCTGGTTTTGATAAGAATTCTTTGGTGTTTTTTTTTTTTTTTTTTTAGAAACCGACACGTATATAGACCTCTCAAATCAATGGGGAAAAAGACCATCCATACTGGACGGAACCCTTTTTCTTGAACTTTTGTTTTTGAAAACTCTCTGTTTTGTCCATTAAGTGGAAATGCTTAGTTGGCACTTTTTTCCCTTTTCAAAGAGGCTGTTTTGAAGAGAGAGAGGGTTAGAGAGGGTGACCCGGAATGCAAGAGGCCTGACAGATTGAAGACGGCGAGAGAGAGAGAGCGAGAGGAGAAACACCCAGGGCCGTGGTGGCCGTTTCAGAGTTTGGGTTTGAGCAGTGGAGTGTAAAAGTCCATTTTTTGATCTGAAACATGAGTGAAAAGTGTAATGAACGCGGTCGATAATGGGCTTTTATATTTCCGCACCCCAGTCATCTCTTCTGTTGTGTTCCACTGGAAATTTGTTGTCATTTTTATTCTGGGGCAGTGAGGCGTTAGATAGAGCCACAGATGTGTGTGTGCGAGGGACGTCGGCAGAAAGCGAGGGACTAATGGAAGAGGGATATGGAAGACGGAGTGGTGCGGGGTTTTTCCACTTGAACTTGCTCGACTCGGGGCACTCGCGCAACAGCAGATTTTCATTTGTCCGAATGCTGTCCGAATGCTGTCAGAGAAAGCAGTCCCCAGATGCCATCTCTGAACTCGGTGAAAATAAGCGAGTGACAGCCCAGAATTCCCTGCTTCTCTGGAGTCGCTCAGCCCTGCAGCCCCCGGTGGCTGGCTTTTATTACACACCGCACACATAACGGCAAGCCATCGCAAACAAAATCGCCCGCACCACCACCATGAGCTGCATAAGAAGCGCAATATGATAAATACCTGTGGGAGGTTATGGGGCTCATTTCTTTTGGGGGTTGGGGGGGGGGGTGGGCTTACACAAATGAGCTTGTGGCTTTGTGCTCCAGGACCCCTCTATATAGCCTGGAAGACATCATCACAGAGCCACCTGGTAACAGTGCCTGTAGCCTTTCAGCGGGCCTGTTATTAAAATGACAGGCCTCTTTAGCATCACGTCCCATTCAATAGTGACCCTTCACTCTCCACATACAGGCTAATATCTTCCAGGCTTTTTGAAGGTGGCGGTGTGACTGCTTCAAAGCATGCTAACCCCACCTAGCTTCCCTTATCGCTTCCACCTGAGAAATGTGACCTCTTGGCCCCTCCTGTCAGGATTAAGAGAAGAGAATTATTATGGTTGAAATAGTGGTGGCATTTTGTTCTTGTGTTCATGTGTTGATAAACACATTCTGCTTTAGCCTGATGGGGGAAGGGAGTTAGCATGTAGCAGTTTAGCACAGTTGCAAAGTGCATGTGATATGGTGGAGATCAAAGGAGATCATAAGGGTTAGTAAGGAGACAGAGGCAACAGCTTAGATGTGTAACTGCTAATGGGGTTTGCTATAGCCATTTTATCAAACACTGCTACCAGTTTGCAACATTAAAAGTAGTAAGGGATAATGTATATGTATAACCCTGACAAGGTGATGCTGAGGGGTCTGATGGTGTTATTTTGCCGTAATGGCATTGTTTGTAATAATGTAATTATATTTTTTATTTATATAATTTTTGTATATTTAAATGATCTTATATGAAATTAATTATATAAAAATCTAAATACAAAATATGATTATTACATTATATATACTGACATCATATCAACTATATACATATATACATATTTAAAATATGAAAAATATAACATTCATAAACATGTATTTTTGTCAAATTTATATACAATTTAAAATGATTAAAATATTAAGAACTATATGTATATAATATATAAATATAATTATATCCAAACAACAAGTCTCCTCCTTGCAGTGTTGTTCCTATGGAAATTTTTGCAATTCAGATTTTAAGTGGTTCCTTAAACCTTTTTCTTGTGGTGTAATCTTAGAAACTCCCTCCTCATATCTGGTATCCCCAGTTCTTTCCCATTTTTGTTTGGGTACACCCTTCCTCCATCACTTCTCTCCCTGTTTGCCCCCTGTCTCGGACCCCTCCAAGCCTCCACAACCCCAGTCTTAACCTCCATCCTCCCTCCCCGGAGTCTCCCTCTCGCCTCACGGCCCAGCGCTTGGTATTGGTTTGCAAGGCGATTAATGGCGCTGTTGTGTAAATGAGATGTGACGGCTTGTTTACCGGCTTGAGCCCGCGGGCAGTAGACTCATGAATGCACTCGTGAATAAACTGATCATAATGGCCATCAGACTGCAGGTACCCTAGTGCTGGAGGAGAGAGAATTAGAGAGTGTGAGTTGTGGGTTGCGGTTAGGCAGTTTACCAGTCCTCCATCGCTGAGGTGAGTAATTCTTTTTGATGGGGGTAAACAGCGCTAGAATGTTGTCCCGCGTGTGCATGGATGCCCCCGTGTGATGTCTCCTCTAGTCATCTCCTTGTCATTTTTTTAAATTATCCTTCCCACTCCAGGGTCCCCGTGGTCTGCTGGTGAGCTTGAAGACGGATTGTTGAGATTGACTGACAGTGGTGTTTATATTTTCATTATAACTTTATAAGCTTCCATCTTTCTCCATTACACATGTGCGGACACACAGTAAATGTTCATATGTGCCATGTTTTATAGCGCCACCTATTGTCAGATGCCCAGCTTTTTTCAGAATCATGCTTTTATGTATATGACTCATGTTTTGTGAGCATCACATATATTAAAATAGGGATGCATGATATATTGGTTATCGGTTTATATTAGAAATGTTCTTATAGAAAAGTTGTATTGGATATTTAGTGCATTCTGATTTCCTTTTTTTTTTACGTTTGCGTCATCCGACATTCATTTTAAATCTTTAAAAACACTAATAATTAAGAGATCCTCTGAAAATCTAAAAATTTATATCTATTTTTATAATGTGCATTATTATGTTATGATACCTAAATTTGCTCATAGCATTTAAAAGTATATGTTTTAGTTTTGTTTTTTACAAATAAGACTTAAAATCTGCCATTGGATACAATTTTAATATTGATGCATCCTACAAAGTTTGGTGACATTTAGGCTCAAGGCATATCCAGAACTGTTTGTTGTTTTATTTTGTGGAGCATTTAACAAATCTAGGATGTCCAAGATGCTCTTTCACATACAATTGCATTTTTAGGAACGGTCTCTTTAAAGATCGTGTGTGTCACTAAGACTTTACACGTTAATCATCCTCTCGTTTCTGGCTCACCACAGAGGGACAATTGTTTTACTTTGCTGTTATATGACACCTCGTCTTAGCTTTCTAGAAGAACTAAACTCTTCCTGTGTGTTAACCAGGATTTTAGATTTGGATGACCAGAACTTTGCACTCTTTACATAGTCAGAGTGATTCTTTGGCCACCTTTCCACATCAGCGTTGCTCAGTCGTAATTCATACTCCCAAGTCTGAGCCGAGTTCCCTTGCAGTCTTTAAAGCACTAGACCTCTGCGCTCTTCTCTAAATTCTTCAACTTTAAGGGCCGTTTATCAGATTTTCCCCCTTTATATGGACGAGTATATTATTCCTCTCCAGCTATAAAAAGCCTTTCAAGAACTCAGCCAGATCCAATTACAGCTTTATGGAGCTGATTTGCCACGTCTGTCCAAAGTTTAGTAACATGTTTTTATATGCTTTCACTTGAGACTCTTTTACCCACTTTTTCTGCTGCTGCTGTCTGTGTGTGCGTCTGTATGCACCATGGCACTACATGTGATAATTACCCTGTAATATGGAATGGCAAAGAATCCTCTAGAGAATGGAGATGCATTCATCATCTTCCATTTATTTAAATACCATAATTTAGTGTACGGCTCATTACTGGGAGGTTGACCTTTCCCAAAATGAAGATCTCCTCTATACCTTTGAACTCGCTTCCTTTTTTTTTAAACATCCTGAAAATGCTAATAGGGATAAATAAGAAAGGAGGTGATGAAGCAAAAGGGTGTAGCCTACTCTATCTATCAATTCATCCAACCCATATATGTATGCCGTTTTATGTATATAAATTAATATATATTTTGCAGTTGGAAAACTTTCCAGTTCTAATGTTGTTTTACTACTTCATTTTAAATCAGAGAGGCTATTAAAACATTTCTGTTTTAATGTTCTCCTACTCGTAAGTTGTGAAGAAATGGTGGGAAGGAGGAAATATAATGGGCAAATAAAAAGTGCATTTAAATTATTGCTAAGTTTATGATGTTGTCTAATTAAACATTGGCAGACAAATCATTCCTAATATATCATCAGTATTCAATATATTGCCCTTCCATCCATCATGCTTTTCCAGTCTTAAGCATCTTTTTCAAAAATTGTTGCTTAAGCTTAAAAAAGTGCAACTAGCATTAATTACCTTGCAAGATGTGCCGCAACTCACAAATCTATTTTTAAACGACAAATAATTTGAGTGGCCACTTCATTAGAGCAGAAACGGTTACAACTTATCGCTGAATGCATTGAGACGTTCCATATATCCACACTAATGGAATCAGATTGAATCCAGGAGCACAGGTGAAACAGCTCGCGGGAGAAAAAAAAATGCTTTTAAGTGCGGATGGTTTTAGTTTAATGAAAGCTAGTCATTTGGCAGACTGACAGTATATTGTGCTGAGGAGGATTTGGTATTAAAACACTCTCACTTGTTTCGGTTCAGACCCCGCATAAACCACACAATGTCGGGCTCTGGCCATGGGTCTGTCTGTAGGGTCACGAGAGATTCATATATTCGTCCTTTGTGTCTGTGTTTTAAAGAGCAAAGGGTGGCTGATAAGACTGATTGTAATTTATCAAGCTCGGAAAAAAAGGAAAAGTCAGATTAAGGCTCATTGGAATGCATTCTCTGTCCTTACTACTTCCTTTATGACCCTCTGGGACGCATCGCTCTTCTTGCGGCTTGGCTTCCCTCTTCTCTCTCTCTCTCTCTCTCTCTCTCTCTTTCTCTCTTCCTCATTTCCCATCTCTTCTCTTTGTTAATCAGTTAAACTCGCTCTTCAAATAGCCCCTCTAATTACTGCTCCGCTCCCAGCGAACGGCCATCTCCCCCGCTGCTCTCTCTCTCTGTATTGAAGCTGACCCCTGTCAGTAGTGGGTAGCTCTACGTGGTGCATGCGGACAGCGCTGGTGAATCTTAATGGTGGTGTGAGGCACCAGAGGTGCCACTGAAGCTGGCTTATTAGCAGACAGTCTCAGAACCTTGTGAAGATGGTTTTAGGGGATGGTCATCAAATGCACGCTATATATTATGCACTCTCTCACGGACAGTTGTGTTCAAACACCATGCCACTTACAAACTCAATTGTGTGTTTTACCCCCTACCTGAGCCACCCTCTGCCGATGACCCTTGACATGCGTGCCACTGATTGGTGGAGGCTTGAAGGTTCACCTGCCATATTATAGCATAAGCCCTGTTATTAAATGCTTTTATTGCAAAACAAGCTGTATGTTAGCCTTCCTGTTCATATCAGTGGCAATTGCTCAGCCGGAGTAGGACTCTTTAAGGATGCAATCTCCATGCTAGCTTTGCTCATCTTTGCTTTATTTTTTTTTTTTTTTGAGCCAGTTACCTGAACTATAATTGCCATTTGATTAATTATAGACATGGAAAAAAATGTGTGTGTGCATTGCTTGCAGCAATCTAGCTAATTTCTAACTACTGTACATTTTTATAAATGTAATTTTAGTGCGGTCAAACGATTAATCGCGATTAATTTGATCCAAAATAAAGGTTTTTATTTACATATGTTTGTGTACTGTGTATATTTATAATGTGTATATAAATACACACACATATAGTATATATTTTAAAATATTTGCATGTATAAATTTATATTCGTATATATACATAATTTATATTATATATATATATTTAATCTATAAACATTTATATCTTAAATATATACATGCAAGTGTGTATTTTTATATATACATAATAAATATACACAGTACACACATATATTATGTAAACAAAAACTTTTATTTTCAATGCGATTAATCGTTTGACACAGCACTATACATTTTTAATATTTTATCATAAATGTATATAGATCTTTTTTAATGTAAGTTATTTTTTGAATATTTTATATTAAAAACAATATTTTTTTTTCCAAAATTACATTAATTTAGTTTCTAAATAATGCATCTATATATTTCTAAGCCTCTATGGCAGCTCCACTATAGGCCAAGCGCGCTTTCTATGGTCAGAACGTGATCTCTAGCCCTTTATTGGCAACACACCACAACTAAACACTCTTGTTATTCACTCTCATCACATGCAGACAGAATGCTTTTTGTCTCTGTTTTTAAAATATAGTAAATGAGTGTTTAGTCCTGATAATTCACAGCAAGGTGCTTGCCGCTGTGCTTCTGCTCATCACGCAAAATATCTCCCTCGCCTTTCTTTCCCGTTGCATGTTAATTTAACAAGAGAAAGTGAAAAAAAAATTGAAGGAAAAAATTAAATGCATTTAATAAATGCCTGACTTCAAATGGTTGGGGTTTCGGGCTCCTCTATTACTGGGTCTATTCAGTGGCAAATGAACGGGGGGAATCATTTATGGGCGAGAGACAAAGCCGAATGAAAATATAATTCCGCATTGTGCTGCGCTTTTGTTAGCGGCCGTCAAGTCCCTAATGGCGCGCTTTGTTTTCCTGCACTGCTCTGAAACCGTAGTGTCGAATTGCACGCTCCGCTCACGGTGTGTAATGGCCCGCCTTTGTGATATTAGATTATAGGGGCAATTAATGGCGTCAAACCTTAACAACTCAGCATTCAGGCGGCTCGTCAATCCCACTGTCGCGCCGCAATAGAAGGTGTTATAACTCTGGTAATTATTACGCCTGCAACTTGAAAATGTCAATGAACGTGTGTATAAAATAGAATGTATGGGTTGTCACCGCGGGAGAATGGGATGCAGAGGAGCAATTAATTACGGGTTTTCATTTCGCTCTTTCCCAGTGACAAGCAACCGCACGTGGCAAATTGGCGTGACGCCAAGTGCCCGCCACGCCGAGCCCCCTCTTTTGCCCATCTCACGTTTTGTCTCCCCCGTTGCGCGCACAAACAACACACACACACGCATACGGCACATCCCACCCTCCCCAGTCGGCCGGCCTGCTGCGGGCTCTCGCCTCAGATGGCACCCTAGCTTTGTTTCAGACGCCTCTTCCTCCCTGGATGCATATACTCTATTTCCAAGCTGTAATTGTAGGGCCCTTGATGTTTTAACTCTTGAAATAAGTCATCAAATGTGGATACCTGACTTTTGGCAGAGGGCCAAAATGGTCCAATGCTCGCCCTTGATGGCATCAGTTGCATGATTTCATCAGCTGAAATGGGTCCGTGCTTGTTAGCTTTAGCTGTAAGCGCTAGTCTAACATAGCCTCACCTGCGTCACGCCTGTAATTAATCAAGGTGAGTGGCATGCCAGCCCATAAAATGCGTCTGTCTTGTGGCGCATAAGTCATAGAGGCTAAAAGAGTGCATAATTTTGCCTCTTTGTCTCTGTCATGGATTCTGGTAAGAGTCCCCCCTTCTTCATAGTGAAGGATACGGATGGCTCGTTTGATGTGATAGGGACGTTTACAATAAAGTATCGGACAGTCGGTGATAACTGCTCACGAGCGCTAGCTTTCATCCCTCTTTCCGGCAGGAAAAAGAGCCAGTGTTCGTATTTACCGCCAATCTTGTTTACAAAGTCAAATCAGCCCTTTACAGATTTAATTTGCGTCTGACAGCTCTCTCTCTTCGTCTTTCCTCTCCTTATCTTGCCCCCCTTCCTCCACCCCTCCTCACGAGCCCTCGAGCTCTGAATAGATAAACTGCTGAAAATATGAGCGCTCAGGCGCTACATGAAAACAAATGAATGCAAATATCAGATCGGACTGGCAGTGGACTGGGAAGCCGTCACGGCGATGCCTGTCTTTTTGATTCCCTTTGAGTGGAAAATGTAGATAAATGTACGCATTATGTGGGATTGTAGTTTGCGCTTGTATGTCAGCTTCAAGCCAGCCATTGCCTGTAAATAGCTTTATTTTTATTGAGCAGTTGCAGGGAGATGATCAGTTCTGGCCCTTGAGCAGTAAATAGGAAAATAAATGGAACGCCACAGAGCGGCTGTGTGTGTGTTAGTGGAAGATCGCTAGTTGCATTCGAGGAAGCAGCCACAAATTGTACTGGTGGAAATTGCTGGCCCGTTAAAAAGCTGCCCATAAGTTCACAGAGTGGCCAGTCTTACTGCATTAAAGGATAATGGATAATGATACTGGAGCCTTGCCTTCAGTCTTTTTCAAACCATCTCTCTTTTACACACACACACACATAGTAAGGACAACCACGACCAATATGAATTTCTGTACAGTTGATGGGCTGCTACAAGCCATACTGGGCCAGCACTGCATCTGTTGATCATGTTTGCATGCATTTTTATGCCTTTGAAACTTAACTTAAACAATTGGTTTTGTGTGTTGTCTTAAACATTTTTGTAATGAATTTGGTGAATTCAGCAGATTTAAATCAAGTTTGAGGTTTCTTTCTTTCTTTCATTTCTTTTTTTCTTTTTTTTTCCCTTTTTTGAACCAACAGTTAATTAACAGTCATGGAAGTATCAAACAAATCAATAATTTTTTGCAACGTATGACATCATTTTTCAACAAAGGTGTTTGTGTGAATCCATAACCTCTGAATTCAAAATTAAATATTTATATTTCTTATTTTTTGTTTTGTTTTGATTTTTCTTTTTTTGTTAACATTATGGTTAAAAATAGAATTCCACATGATAAAAACAGGCAACTGTGAGAAACATTAATTAAAGTTGCAATTAAAAAACTGCTATTATGAGGGAAAAAAGGACCGTTTTCATTTTTCTTTTTTTTTTCTTCTTCTTTTTTAATGTGCTTCCACTGAAAACGTCATGCTAAGTGAAAAATATAAATATGAATATGAAACAGTTTGCTAAAAATAATATGGGGTTTTCTGAGTGGGGCCATTGAAAATGTTTGTAGGGCAAGTGAACATCTGAACTAACGGCCCTGACTGGGCTTGCAGAGAAAAATCCTTATTGTTGAGCCTGGTTCTCTTTCCATTTCTCTCCTTTTCTGCATATTTATCATAAGATAAGAATCACGCCTTCCATCTTTACGCCTCGTTCTTGTCTAGCAAATTGCACTCTCAATTCCAGACTGTTGCAAGTTGTTTCCTGCCGATAGCTATCTTATCAGACTGTTTGTTATTTTTGCCAAAGATGTGATTCTCTAGATAACAAATCATAATATTATGTTTATTGAAGTACTTTCAGGCTGATAAAGACTACATACTCAAGGGAAGATTTGATCAACACGCTTTCTCGCTCTCTTTTGGAAAAACTGCCAGGGTTTTACAATGCAAGCAGTGTGGAGCTCTATTGTGTCAACATAGCTGATGTTATGTGTACTCTCTTTGGCATGACAGGATAAAGAGTTAATTAAAGTGAAGTACAACATTCCTTTATGATGCTAGAGAAACAGAAATGGCTTTGTATCATGTTCAAGTGAAGGATATGTGCTTATCTCTCTGTAACAGAGATTTTGTTTTTGGGCCCAGATTGTGCATTTTAACAGTCGATAAGCCTGTTTATTTTATCGCATACATGTTAATAATTTGCATTTAGCATCGTTCTGCTGAACAAATCAGTGACACATTTTAGTGTCACGACCCACCAGTTGAGTACATACCCATTGTAACAGATTGTGATAATCAAATACACGCACAACCATGCATGTGGTCACTTATTGGTCTGTCTTCTCTTATTAGGTGCCGGTATCCATGGCGATGATGACCCCACAGATGATAACTCCTCAGCAGATGCAGCAGATCCTCTCTCCACCTCAGCTCCAAGCTTTACTCCAACAGCAACAAGCCCTTATGCTGCAACAGGTAACACACACACTGACACACACGGGCTCCTCACAAGTCACCACACACAGAACTAAAAAAAAAAACAATATTTGTGAATGTCTGGGCTGCTCAGACATGACATGCCCACACAAACCACGCAAAAGGTACATTTTTCCAAACCAATTGGTGCATGTTTTATTGGCTAATCAAAATATTACTGAACGCTATTCGCTACATCATGTTCTTTAAAACCTGTGCTGTGGGTCCATATGTCGTCATTTTCCAGCAGAAGTGTGTGTATGATATGATAGCTTTCATGGAGATTTTCATGGAGTTTCATGATATTGAACATTTATTTGGTTCATTTTAATTAATTAATTATTTAAGGTTAACCATATTTGTTTATTTGAAACACAGAAAACTGTGAAAGCCTGTTTCTGCAGGTAATTATCATATAGTTTAAAATATCTCACTCTCCCCTGGCTGAATTTATTTCATTACAAGTACAGTAAAACATACTATTCTACAATATTATTATAATTTAAAAAACTGTAACTTCTGAAAAAATTCAGTATATTCCTGTGATGATAAAGCTGATTTTTCACCAGCCATTATTTCAATGTCACATGATCCTTCACAAATCACCCTAATTTGGTGTTTAAGAAAATGCTTTCTTTTTTTTTTTTTCTTTTTTATCAATGATAATATATTAACATATTTTTTAAGGAAAATGAATGATTAATATCATTTTGAGGAAACTGTGATACATTTTTCAGGATTCTTTAATGAATAGAATGTTCAAAACCAGCATTTATTTAAAATATAATTTTGTGCAACAAAGTTATTACTTGTTTTGCTGTCACTTTTGATTAAAAAACTCTTACTGACCTCAAACCTTTGAATGGTTATGTATAAATTCACATTTATGAGAAATAGTATTTTTTTTTATATACTGAGGAAAAAATTGGCTTCCATACAAAACTTAACATAAACTGAAAAATATTAAGTTGGAGCCAAGGGGTGCAAACTAAACAAACAAGAATTCAAAACCTCTTCAAATATACATGCACTCAGACATTAAATAAAAAAAAAAAAAACCTTTGTTCCATACTTCTTTAAGAAAACTTCTTCCCTCCTGTCCGGACTTCTAACTGCTCAAGCCGTATATGTTTTATAGAAGAATCCTGCCAAATTGATGGAAATCTCCAGCTGACGTCCTTCATTCCAACAGCTGTTGCCAGCGTTTTTATAGAGTGCCGTCGGATGGCACAGTAAATGCACATTCACGTGTGATCCCTGTTAATAGGCCCTGAGTGTAGATGTCAGAGTGTGTAATGTAATCGCGTTTTGTGTTACTTTGATTGCATCCCGGAATGATATTTTCCCTGGCTTTGATGTTCCTTGGCTCTGGCGTTTATAAACAGCATTTACTAGCATACTAGTGTTAGCGACGCCTCCTTTGGCTGGTGTCGCTACACGTCGAGCTCGCTGGCGGTCAGGGAGCGCTTATGTTAGAGCGAGGGCAATGTTTCTCACCCATCTGCAGAGCCAGATTTTTCCATATCTCTTCCCGTCTCTCTCTCTTTGTTTATTAGTTGCGCGGCCTCTGCTATCTCGCTGCGATATCGTCCGGAGGCCAGAGGTGCGGCCCCTGAGTAGACATGAAGAAACAAACAACCCATTTCTCTCGCGTCTCTCAAATATTTAACATGTCCCAAAACTGTGCACACCCTTGACCTTTTCACACACGCCGTTCAGGCAGAAATCAGGTCTCTGAAACCTCCCTAATTGAGAACATACGGTTATTTTTCAGAGCTAAAAGATGTAAAAAGGTTTTCTGTTGCATAAATGATCTTGACAGAGAGCAGAATTGATTTAGTAGTAAGGAGGAGGAGGATGCTTTAGGCAAGTATAAATTGCGCCAAGCTGATCTGACAAATTTATCAAGAGTCGCTCGCTCGCAGAAATCAAAATTCAGCTATTTGAGAAAGAAACTTAGCACTTTGTCCCCCTCCTCTCGCTTTATTTCTCTCTCTTTTTTTATTCTATATTTAATGAGGATATTGAAATTGAAATAGTCACCGTTCATGGGCCGATTTACATCTCCAGTAAAAGCCAGTGGGTTTAATGGTTTGCAGTGGTGATGAACCACGTGAGAAGTGGCTTTTAATGCTCACTCTTTCGCGCACAGCAAATGGAGCAATCAGAGAGCCTGCCAACACACACGTACAGCAATCCGTCCCTGATCTCATCCCACCGCGTGTGGGAGAATGAGTGGGCTTTGGCTTTTTCTGTATGTGAATACCCTTACAAATATGACTTTACATATAAAGACCGCAAGCACAGGAAAGCGAGAGCAAGTGCATTTTTATGTATACGTGTGCACTTATGCATGTGTGAGTTAACCTTTACATCCCTCCAACCCTTAATTACAGTCCTGCTGATATATTTTTCCTTTTTTATCCCCTCTCTGTACTGTTAAGTAAAACCAAGGTCACAATAATGGGAATCTAAGGTGAATGCCTTTCAAGGCGTGCAGTTAACGTGAAAGGGGCCCACTGAATCAAATCATTAAAAAACCCTTAATTATTCTTTAATTATTCCTGCAACTATTCAGCTTCATATTGGCATGAATTAAAGGGGTAATGAGTGGGCGAGAGGCAACAGGGCCAGGCGGGCAGCAGTGAGGCGTGGAGGAGAGTTTAAACCGAGAGACGGACGACATATTGCCAGCCAAATGCCTTTAGTGTGGTAAATGGAGTCTCGCTTCACACCTTACGGCTCGCTGACTTCCTCTTTTCGAAAGGGCCGTGGCTCAGCGTCACAGGCACAAGATAGCTCACCTTCAATATCCTGTAAAGCCGCACAACGACAGGTAGCCAAATGGACGCAGTGGTGTGAGATGGCTTTTGTAGAGGGAATGCAGACTTTTAGTGTTGCTTGGTAGAACCGCTCGTCTGGTTAAAACAGCAGGAGATGAGTGAGTTCAAGGCTCGTTTGAGACTAGAGTTGTGTACACTCAGGTCAGCCCGAGAGAAGTTTTCTGAGGACCGACAGCCAATCAAATGAAAGCTTTCTGTCTTTTGCAAAGTAATTCTGTCAGATGAACATCTGGGCTGTTGGTTTTGGTATGAAGTGCAGAGTTTCCACAGTTGTGGAAAACCTGGAAACATCTTTGAAGTTTGGATAAGGAAAAAATTAAAATTAATTTTATTTTATTTCATTGAAATTAATAGAAAAGCCATGGAAATGGTGCTTTATGTAGTATACTTTTTTTCTAGTCTGCTCTAAAATATGCAATCAGTTCTTGCACTTGTGTAGAGAAATGTTTGAATTATGAGTGAATTGTTCTTTTATATCAGTTCGTTTTAATGAGCAATACAAATGATTCATTAATGAATCTGTATTAATTAAAAACAAAAATACTTTTCACTAATCACAAATGACTGGAAAGAACATGGAAAAAAATAAATGAAAAAAAACATCATGCTTTTACTTGAATGCATATACAGGTTTTATTTTTTTTATTTATTATTATTATTATTATTATTATTTTTTCATAAAAGTTGTATGTATTTCATATGACCCCAGAGACATAATTTGAGTTTTTGGTCAACATTTTAGGTTAAACATGTTAGAATATTATGTTAAAAATTGTAAGAAATGAATTTTAATAAGTTTTAAAATGTCTTGCATGGTGACATTAATTTCTTGAAAGAACAAATATTCCATTTAGCCTTTTTAATTAATTTGAGGTTGAAAAATCTGCATGTGTAGTAGCTATAAAAAGACATTTTCATGTCTCGCCATATTAAAAGTACATAAAAAATACACTTATAAAGTATTTTGTGTCAGCACTTTCTTTTTAAAGTTATAAAGTGTTGTAAATTGGTACGTAGCCCACTGTTAAGTACCTCATTCCTTAAGTAAGCCCGCATTACATCTGTAAACAGTATGTGTGATAAGGAGTTAATGAGGGTATCATTATTCTCCTTTTCTCCAGCAGCTGCAGCCAGCGTTCCCCCAGGCGCTCCTCTGCAGCTTCTGCGTGTCCGAGGGCCTCTGTGCTCTACTTCTTTGGTCAACATGCACTTCCATGTCAAATAGGTCATCCATGCAAAGCTGAGATTTTAATCTTAATAGGCTTTCCTGGGTAAATTAATAATCTGAAAGTAAAACAAACAGTGGTGGGTCTGCGGTGGCCGCTGCGGTTAGCCAGAGCTATGGTTGGAGATGTGTAATGACAGTGTTAGTGGGTGCGAGCCAGTCCCACTTAGGACTCAGTAAAAGAGTTGCTAGTTGAAAGTAGCAGCTAGTTCAAAGAGGTGAAAGTAAACATGCTAGCATAACAGGAAGCCTTTCTCGTGTAATATTTTTTTCTCTTTCAAATGTAGGAAAGGGAAGAGTATTATTGTGAGTGTATTATTTTAAATCTTTGGAGGTGAAAACCTCATGTATATATAGTTTACTTCTTGTTCTAGTGAACATTTTTGAACAGTTTTTCCAGGTTTTCAAGTGAGCATCAAAGGCGTGTAACTTCTAGTTAAAGTTCCTAATACAAATTTTTGCATCTTTTGAAGAAATGAATTTCTTTTCATATTCACATTAACATGTGGTTACTAAAGTATTTTGATTGATTTTATATTTTAAATGGACCCTTGTTTAACAACCCTGGGAAGTAAAATGTAATAGTAATGTTTGTCTTAGCAACTAAAGAAAACAAATCTTAAGATTTGCACAGAATTAGTTGATACATTGATACTTGTAAATGATTAATCCCATCTCTACACTTCTGCCCTTGCACACCTGTTTCTTATTTTTGTCTAATAACCTTCATTGTTCTGAAGAATGAAGTGTACCCCTAACCCTACAATGCACACTTAAAATCAATGACTCTCACATGCTTCAGTCTGTTCCCAAAGCTTTTAATCAGAGCAAGGTGTGCCATTGCGAGGTGTTTCACAGTGATAAAGCACATACGGTCTATGTTTACTTGTGTAGAGGAGATAGAGACCCATTCAGCTGAGCCTTGAATCAGTAACCAGTGTGTAAACACCTTTCTTGTGCTTTATTAACTTAACACAAACCCCTCACGCAAGCAAACAGAACAAGAAAAACACACAAAAGGTGCTTTACCATTTTGACAATGGCATGATTTTGTATATAATAAACTGTACTGCACGTAATTGAAGGATAGTGCCAGGAGCATCCGTGTAGGAATCAGGCAGGTGTCTGGGTTTCAGATCTCTCAGATGCTTAAGGCATAAATAGGCTTTTTGTGCTGATCTCTGGCTGGTTTCTACCACCTGTGTTCTAATCGTAACTGTTATTCAGCAGGTAAAGAAAACTGCTCTGAGATTAGAAGCAAAGGGCAAATTTTACCAGCGCCTTTTCCCAGACAGGTGTTGTGTGTTTTAGTTCAGTCAGTCATAAATAAGGAAGCCTGTCTCCACGCTGTCAGGTTTGCCACGCCAATAGAAGGGTGGACAGATGATTTATAGGACACATGCATACGCCACCTGCCAGGTGTTTAAGCTGCCTTTTAGAGGAATGCTGAAAAAAGATGAATATGCCTTATTATGGAAGCACTTTAGCCCTTAAGCTAGAAGCTGATCTTGTTTTATCCTGTTTTCATTTTTTTGATGCCTTTAGACATATGCGATTCCTTGCACCCGACCACCTCATCTTGGATGCCCAGTATCATGTGACTTGTTTAATAGCACCACAGGACAGTTTTGGGCAACTTATTGTGCCATGGTGTCTCTTTATAGAAGAAGCACTGATGTTAAAACGCCCTTTATCAGGTTTATGTAGAGTAATAAAGAAAATGGAGAGAAAGGGTATAATACATGTAACCTTCATACTAGATTCTGCAATACAGATGAGTCTGGTAATTGTGAAAGTGTATGGTATTGAGGTTTTATTGAAGTGCTCTTTTTTTCTACATATATTTGTGTTGTGTCCTTGCTACATCGAGGTTGGCGTTGTTGCAGTTTTTTTTTTTTTTTATCTCACATTGAAAAAAAAAAATATTTTTTCGTAAAATATATAAAACATCTTAAATGATAAAATAATTCGATTTGCATAAGATTTACAAAATAGCATAATATTTATGTATTTATATTATATAATATTATATAAAATATAATAATTTTATAGTATTATTATTAATTTCAAGCAATATATCTTGAATTAAGAATATTTTAAGCTTTTAAAATGTTTTTTAAAAGTTTTAACATCTGATGCATTTTATTTTATTTTTAATGTGAGCAGTGCAGTGCAGTGTTAGATTTCCATTGCATTAAACCCCATTTCTCTCTTTCTCTCTGTCTAGCTGCAGGAGTACTACAAGAAGCAACAGGAGCAGTTGCACCTTCAGCTCCTTACCCAACAACAGCAAGCAGGGAAGCAGGCCAAAGAGGTGAGACACCCCTGCCCTCTCCCTCTGTAGTGCACTTCACAGTGTACTTCACCCTCATAGCACCCCGATGAGCATCCTCAAGATGGCTGACACATCATTTGTCACACAGCAGAGGCCAGTTCCTCTTGAAAGCCAGAAACCAGCTCTTTGAAAATAACTGTATTCTCATATGTGAGATGATTGTACGACTGATTTTGTGCTGCACTGAACGGCACAGACATTATAAAGGATCTGTAATCACTGAGCATTACATCAAATCCTCAATAGGAAAATAGACGGATACCATCATGTTTTTTTCCTCCTCTCTCAAGCACTCAATTGCATTTTGTGTATTAAGCAATTCAAAAATGCGGATTAAGACGTTTGGGGAATATGGATTTTCATTTCTCTGCCATTGACCAAAGTCATGCTCCAAACCTTACCAAGGGCTTCCTTGCTAATACTCGTTAAGTATTAATTTACAAGTCGCCGCTTGCTAAGCCTAGTGGAAAATCCCTATTACAACCCACTATGGTGGAGCCAACGAGTTTCTTTAATTGTCAATTAACGCACTGGAGGAGGAGAAAGACCTGATCTGGGTAATGAAGGTGAGGGGGAATCATGTTGGATCACTGAGGATAAGACTGCAGCACAACAAAGGCGAAATCGCTTGCCTGCACACTGCGGGAGAGGAGATCTGCGCTAATCTGGCAGTCAAATGAAATCCAAACTTTTGTGGTTTGTGTGTCAGTGGCATGAGATATATCTGATACAACTTAATCAAGGAGGTTTCATGAGGGCTTAATAAACAGACAGCTTAGCACAGAGATTAGCATGTAGCTGCTAACACAGTTAGCAACACAGCAACATGCAGGTTACAGTAGCTTGTGCAGGTAAAATGAAACTAGGGGACTGTGTTTGTGTCTCTTTGAAAACAAAAGAAAGAAAGAAAGTTTTCTTTAAGCTAGTTTAGGATAGTCTATTTAGTCTCCCAGCATTCCCACTGGTCAATCAGATGGTTTTGCAGCCTGCCTATCTAAAAAATAGCAGTCTTTAGCACATAGCTGCTAGCAAAGTTGCGAGAAAGATAGCCTGTGTAGCCTTGCTAGCCGCAGCCTCCACAAGCTGGTTTTAAACTGGTTTATCTTGTCCCCTAAACTCACTAAACTAGTGTTAAATGGTTTACCTGGTCAGTCAGATGGGTTTACAAATCTGAAAAGAGTCTAAAACCATCAAAATAGCAGAGATTAGCACATAGCTGCAAGCACAGTTAGACTACTAGAAAGATAGACTGTGTAGCCTTGCCAGCCTGCAGCCTCCTCAAGCTGGTGTTAAGTCGGTTTACTAAAACCTTGCTAAACTGATTTACCTAGTCAGATAAGGTTTACAGATCTGGAAAGAGTGTAAAACCATCAAAATAGCAGAGATTAGCACATAGCTGCTAGCAAGATGCAGGGTACAGTAGCCTGTGTAGATAAACAGAGTAAATTGTGGGATTGAGGTGAGCCCTTGAGGTTTAAAATGGTCTAGATTGTCTCAAGCCTGACTAAAATGGTTTTCAGCAGGATTGAATAGTCTCCCAGCTGGCATTCCGTCTGAAAAGTGCTAAAACAACAACAACAACAACAACAAAAAACTGCACTAAGTATAAAACTAGCTAGCTGCCTTCAACTGGTTTAAATGAGAGAATAATCTACAGTCCAGTTTATGGACTCTACTAACATCTCCACTGCAAACAGCAAATAGGCCTCAAATTCTCATCTGAGCTGTATAGGGTTGAGTGTAGTTCACAGTCCACTGTATTTGTGACTGAGAGGATCAAAAAACAAATGAGATTTTGACTTCATAGCAGGTGAGAGAATGAGGCAATCGGGGGTGAATGCTATAGGCAATGGAGGACAGGGATTAAGACCCGTTAGATATGCCCCAGACAGCATTGTGACTGATAGAGCAAATGCGTGGCAAATGCACGAGGTGCCTGAAACACACTTTCACAGAGTGACACACATGCACACACTCTTCAAATGAGACCAGTATCCTGACATTTCCACAGATAGTCAAGGAACGTGACCGAGACCAAGGGAAAAAGGAAAGGAAAAAGATTGAAAAGTGAGAGGGGAGGGGAAAGGTATAAAAAAGCACGACTAACCTTATTCAAGGCCTCTGGAGTTTTTCAGACATTTTCCCTTATTAAATATTGGAGCTAGGGAGATGGTGTGCTCTCCGAGTGGAAGGAGAGCAGCGAAATTAAATTGGGAGGGCAGTGGTCAGCTCCTCTTCCCCGCGGATCAGCTCACATTCATTCAGGGCCTCTTTAGTCAGCCTAAAATATGGCCCTGTGCTAAGTATGCTAATGTGCTTGGCCAACACGATTCATAGACATATTGTAGATGCTCAACGTGTGCATTAAGTAATCAGAGTCTGCTGCCCCACCACACAATTATGTTAGGTTGGAAGTATGCTGTACTACCACCTATAATTCTTTACTTAAAGATTTTTTTAAAACCAAAAGATGTTTTTTATCAAATTAAAATTCAATTCATATTAAAAGCATTTTTTTAATTATTATTATTATTATTTTACTTCACTTTTTATTTTTATTGTTTTTTTAATGTTGCATTAAAATGTATTTCCTTATTTTATCCTATTTTATTTTATTTATTAAATAAAATAAAACATTTCCACATGCTTATATACTAGAGTACATTTTAAGTGTTAACATACAATCCTAGTTGTGGAAAGTTAACTGTTATGTGGATGCTATTAGGAGTATCTATGCAAAGAAAAATGGATATAAGCGCACTGTATTAGGCCATGTTGAAGGTTTCATCTGTGTGAGTGTGTGTTTACATGTGCGTTGTCTGCTGTGTATTGGTGTTCCCCTCGGGACGAGTGCACTGACAGTACTGGACTAAAAGTGAAGCAGTCAGGCGTGAGAAGAAGAAAGAAGATAGCAACACAAGTATGTGTGGTGTTTCTCATCCCTCTAGCCCTCTTTTAAAGCCTCTTTTTTCTTTGTTCTGCCATGCTGTTGGTCCACATGGCACAGAAAACTGCCTCCTGAAGCCATAAAGCTAACTACATCTCTGGCTATAATACCACCTTCTCAATTTTGTCATCAATATATCTTATTTTCCTTTCATTCGTCATTATTAGCACAAAGTTTCAACAGTCATGGCAAGTTGCCTGTTCTTATAATCTGTGATTGAAATTGGAAACTCAGACTCTCAGGACTTTGTTTTTGTAAAGCAGTTGAAGATGGAGAGATGACACGTTATGCTCTCACTCAGTAAAAGAGGCTTTAATTGCCGCCCATATCGCTGCCAGACAGCACGAGCAGGTTGAGAGGTGAGATAGACAGAAAGAAGAAAGGGAGAGATGGTTGCCACACACATTTTTGCATCATCAGTCCTGACTTTTGCACTTTTTCTGTTTTTTATTGTTACACCCACTCCCTCTATCTCTCTCTCAGTTTGACGGTTGAGCTGTGGAGTCACCCTGGAGTCAGCCTAATGAAGTAGCGCTGTCAGTCGGGCCTGGCGTGCCCAAACTCTGTTTGATGTGCTCATAAATCAAGCTGACAGGCCTGTTACTCCGCTAGCTTTAGCCACTCAACTGCATCTAATGTAAACAGCGTGCAGACACAATGTGTTAAAGAACTTGAACTGTGTCCCATGGGATCCTAACAGGGAGAGCAAGAGAAAGGAGAGAAGACTGCGATGAAGAGGAGGAGGAAGGGAAGAGGGATAGACGTGCTGAATATTGGCGTTACCTCACTTCTTTCAGTTGCATGTTTACTGAAGGTTCTCTGCTAGCTCTTTTATAGAATCCGTCATTCTCGAAATTTAGGGAAGAGAACAAGTACGGCCCTCCACAGAGAGCTGGGGCTGGATTCCAGAAAAAAAAAAAGTTCAGAAAATTCTCAAGAATTGCACTTGACATTCTCAGATATTTTCTATTTTTGTATGTATGTGTGTTCTTTTTTGGCTCTCTTATGTGTGCACCCAAAAATTAGGATGCAATTATAAAATTAAAAGCAAGGTCCCTATTTGAGTTGTTTTTGTAAAGTTGTTTCTGAATTCCAAATTAACATGTGCATAATCATGATAGATAATTGTTTACAATATAATTCGTTTTTTTGTTCCCTCAGAGTACCCGATACCTAGTAATAGTAATATGTATCATGCATAACTAGTGTGTTGCTGCATTGCTTATTTAATTAATATTTTAAACAACCCAATAAATTAATAAAATATCTTAACTTTGGTAATTTAAGACAAGTTGAAGGTTATCCTAACTATATATGGCAGGTCCGTCTATGGAGGGTCAGAAAGCTCTCGGATTTCATCAAAAATATCTTAATTTGTGGTCTTTTGGGTTTGGAACGACACGAGGGTGTTATTAATGGAAGAATTTTCATTTTTAGGTAAACCATCACTTTAAGAGGTTATTTGCAATTATTTTTTTTCTGTTTACATTTTATCTATAGAATAATATTATGGGAAAAGTTAACGTTCTTAAGAAATAACTTTGTTCTTAAGTTAGAAAATTAGAAGAAAATATCAATTAAAAAGAATTTTATTAAGAATTTGTGAATCCGGCCCCTGGATTTTGTGACAGTCACTCTGCTCCAAATTTCTAGTGATCTTCCATCATGGTTACCAAACTTCAACTTAATTATGCTGCCATTTATAAATACTTATAAATATTTCATTAGGTAGTGAAAAAATAAATAAATACATAATTAAGTGTAATTTATTTTAGTTTTATTTTACTATTATTTATGTGTGCAATGTATTTTGGTTCTTATTAGAGTATTGTGCTGTTAGCTTAGCAGCTTGTTGATGAATACTATAGAAATCAGCTGTCTGTTGATTCTCGTGTGCAAAGGCAAAGCACTATTTGAGTTTTTCCTTCAAATTGTTCATTTATAAAGATTTGTGATTGTTAGGATGCTGCTTTTTGAAGACAGTTGCGTATGTAGGGAACAAAGCAGCTCACTAGGTTTTGGAAAGAGCTAGTGTTTTCTTTCTTCTCTGTTGATGTTGACCCATGTGGCCCTTTCCCATGAGGCCTCAAACACTTCTCTGACAGTGAGATTAAGAAACTACCTTTAATTATTTTTCTTTTTTTTATTTTCCTTCCCTCCTTCAACATTTTTTTCTCTCTCCCCTCCACTTTTTTCGCACCGTTATCTCAAAGGAGATAAGGCCCATCTCTCACTGAGGGAACATCAAAAAGTGTGTCGCTGGAAACAGTGGTTCGACTCAGGCCAGTTCAGGAAGGAGGACATTTATCACCACGACACCAACTGACCTTATCGGCACATGCCATGTATTCCATAGCACTCACCCTTACCCTTACACACAAACACACACACACACAGATCTCCAAATCTGTGCCCCTCTGCTGTAGAAATGAGTGTGTACTGGTTGCTTTATTGTTTTAAAGGTGAAATGTATCATGCATACTTTGAACAAGGTATGCCATTGGCCAGAAAAATAGGTACACTTTTGTTCAAAAGTTTTGTAATATTTTGTAATATTTTTCCAAATGTAATTTGTTCCTATGATGGTAAAGCTGAATTTTCAGCAGCCATTACTCCAGTCCTCAGTGTCACATGATCCTTCAGAAATCATTCTAATATACTGATTTGATGATCAATAAACTTTTTTTTACTATAATCAATGTTGAAAGCAGTTTTGCTGCTTAATATATTTTTGTGGAAACCATGATACATGTTTTTCAGTATTTGCTGGTAAATAGAAAGTTAAAAACAACAGCCTTTATGTAAAACAGAAATCTTTTGAAAATGTCCGTCACTTTTGAGAAATGTAAAGCATTTCTTTTAAAAACTAAAAAATCGTTGTGTCGCCCCAGCCCCACCTCCTCAGATGTCATTGGTTGAGTCAATGTTGCCATGCAATGTCACTTTAAACATCAAAAATTGTATACATCACCTTTAAATTTAACTTTTTTTTCCCACCTTGGCCCTTTTTTATGTTCCTTCCCACCTCTGGCTGAAGATCTGACGGGTTTTTCTCACTCGTCATGTTTTTATACAAGTTTAGGGCTAGTCTTGGAATACACTGTGCTTATGTCATAGCTGATAAACGGTTTGCTCATTTTTCATCTTTTTGTTAAACGTCACCAGAAGTCGGCTGGAACAAAAATAAATCTCTTGATAGGTGAATGATGACTATCCACACACATTGAGACCTGTTTATGAAATGTTTCTGCGTCATGCTTCTTAGGTTTCACAAAGCACATTTCATGCATAGTGAAAAATGCCAAGCGTTATCGTAAAATGATAAACATCTGATGTCATATAATCTGGAACTGTTCTTAACATTGTGCACAGATGTTGTTAGTCACTGTTTATTGCCGTGTTAATTGCGCGCCAACCGCATGCTAACAGATTGCTACATGCAGGAATGAACGAGTGTGTTTCCGAGCTTGTCTTTGGTGTCGGTCCTAGATGGAACTGTCACTCCCAGATTAATGCATTATCTCCTAATGCATGAGGCTTCACAATGCACTTCGACACTTTGAACCAAGTCTCAGTGTTTTGTTGTCTGCTTGTTGTCTACCTTCACAGGAAGTGCTTGGAGGGGAAAATATCTCTATTCCAGGATATGTCCTATCTAAACATGTCCTGGACGAGGTTGAAGGCTTATAAAAGCCAATGAATGTCTCGTCTTTCCCGCCCTCTCCATCCTGAAGCTCTCCAAGTCTCTTCCTCTTACTTTTCCCATCTGTTTGTGTTGTTGTGTAACATGCTTCTCTCTCTCTCTCTTGTTCTCAGCAGCAGCAGTTGGGGAATAAACAGCTGGCTTTCCAGCAGCAGCTGATCCAGATGCAACAACTACAGCAGCAACACATTCTGAATCTACAAAGACAGGGCCTGGTGAGCCTACAGCCGGGCCAAGGAGCAGTACCCATTCAGAGCCTGCAGCAAGGTAAACATAACAATGCAGTCACACACAGTGTGCATACTTATCTGTGAAATACGGCTCGCTATTCAGTTTTTCTGCAAATGAGTAAGATGATCCGAATACTCTTTGTGATGCAGTATGTGGATGATGTACTGCATCTGCTGAGATTGAGTTTCAGTAGACGTCTGTAAGGCTACAGATGCTGCACTTTAAAATTAAATTATCATTTATATACAACCATACATTTATCATTTTAGTTTAGTTTTAGTAATCTTGATTTATTCATTTCTCACTTTATTTTAGTTTTAGTATTTTTTTGTCTTCTTTCATCATTTATATTAGTTTTTCTTAATATTACTATTTAGTCTATTTAACTTTTATTTTTCTTCCAGATTTAGTTCATTTTTAGATTTGATTGATTTCCAGTTAGTAATTTAAGTGCTTGTGTTTAAACTAATTTAAACAAGTTTTTCACCTAATATTTATATACATGCTTTTAAAGGTTTTAGCTATTAACACTGTATAAAATAATAAGACTTGTTCATGAGATGTATATTGTATTACTGCACTAGCAGATTTTTGATTATCTTGTTTATAATGTAAACAAGTGGGAACGTACTTGTTTAATTAGACAAAATACTCTTATATTTAGAAAAAAACAATTATATTAATTAATTAATAAAAAATTTACAACACAACAACAAAAAAACAAAAAAAATAATAAATAACAAAATAAGACTTTTTTTTTCTTTTCTTTTTTTTTTTTTTTTTTTATTGGTGAATGTCAGTTTTACACCTTAGTTGAATGAAAGAAGAAACAAGTCAAAGTAACATAACAAAATTGCAAAATGTCAAACTATTTAAGTCATTCTTCTATTGTAGTATTTATTGTGAAAGTAAGGAGATTTTAATTAATTTAATATTTTTGTCAGAAATTTTTATTACAGATACTGAATTACTTGAATTAATGTACATCTTTAAAGGTGAAAAACTCTTCCCCAGCTCCATTAGCTCGTCAGTATTAATTCTAGCCCCGTCTAGCCCCAGGTTGAGGTGCTACAACCACAGGCCTTTCAAACTGGTGGTCTGTCTCTTTCACAGCTCTCCTCTTGTCCTCAACAGCCAGAAAAACACCACAGAGTGTCTGATTCGCTTCTTTAGTGATGCTTATTAAAGGAAAGTGGAGCTCTGGAGGAAATGCAGCGTGCTAAATAAATGCAGCATCTGTGTTCATACACGTAGCCTAGGACCAGATGGCGGTCTCAGGCTGAGGCCAGACCTGCATCCACCGCCCACTTCTTCTTCCTTAGTCAGCCCCAACTGCACACACACACACACACACAATCTCAGATTGCTCCGATACTATACGCACAATGTTGAATGCTAATAAAGCTGGCTGTAAAATGAATCCCTTATTCGTCTTCCTCCAAAATTTGGCAATGAGCTATCATCTCAATCTATTAGAGCGGGATGGAGCCCCCCGGAGACTAACAACAGCCATGTCCATAGAGCCACATGTGAAGCTTGTTAACTTAATCAGCTCATAAAGAGATAAAAGCAAAGCTTGATTGTTGGTTTTGTGGAAGGCAGTCATTTGGATAATAGCTAAAATATGCCACAAAATTCACCGGGCTTTGTACAGAGGCAGGGAGGGGGCTTATGTGTGTGTGCACCCATGAGTTTTATACGCTCCAGACGCACTTATCCTACAGAAGGAAATGGAGGCTTTGGATCATTTTTGTATGTATTTTTCCATTTTTCCTTGTTTTGTCAAAGGGACCCTACCAGTAATGAATCCTGACTGCAAACTGGCCACCATTCGCCAAAATTAGACACATCAACTTTTACAGGTTCCACAGCGGTCGTAACATTGCAAGAGCCTCAACAGGACAGAACAAACAGGGAACCGACTCCAGTTTCCATGCCGAAATCCCTGCCACTCTTGCCGATAGGGCCTCCAAAATGATCCCAGTCTTTTATTAGAGTTCTTGACTCTCATTTTCACCCATTGCTCTTGACATCTCTGATTATTTCAGTCTTAAGTAAACATAGTCTCATCATCCGGAATCCTGAGTGGGCCTGCCACACACACACATGCATACGGCTGCCTTTAGAAAAGTAGTCTTTTGGAAAAAAAGAGAGGGAGAGAGTAAGGAACAAGGCAGAGGAAGGTTCACAGATTGATGAAAATAATTTTTCACGACAGCTGTAAACTTTTGGCTTTGGCATCTTTCTGGCGTAGACGCTCACACCCAGCCCCCATTGCTTATTGCATTGTTTCAAGGGGTCTGAAGAACAATAAACTCTGGGGTCTTGGAATCCCTTCAACAAATCCTGCGACAGAGCAGAATCACGGAATTTCCCCACAATCCCTCTCTGAAAAGAAGTCCTCCATTATGACTGACCAGCCAACCATGCGCATTCTTCTGGCTAGTCATGCTTGGCTGTAGCTGCTGCTGAAAAGGATTTGTTCTCTGATCCATGGGTGGCGCCAACCGCTGTTGTTGTTGTTTTCGTGTTTGTTTGGCATGCCCAGTCATTCCCGCAGAAAAGCTAGAGTTTCTAACCCAAGCATTAGACAGACTGCTAGTCGGGATGACTTTTGTTTCTTTGTAAGATTCACTTAACAGTTACGGTAAGTCATTTTAATTCCTGTCCAAAGGGCGCAACCAGATCTGTCGGACTCGGCTTAATGCTTTGTGATCACCGTGCCAAACATTTCTTCAGTTTTTTTTAGGATTGGTGATGCATGTAGTTAGAAGGTGGGGGCAGACATCAGAAACCAAAGGGGAATCTGTAATGTTGCCTCGTGAGCAGCCTCATCGGCCATCTACCTATGAATATTAATCAAATGTAGATGATAATCAGAAAATGTAATGTAGTCTGATCTGTAGTGCATAAAAGAGTAGCATAAATGCTTATATTTTATATATACTACTATTCAAAAGTTTGGGATCAGTAAGATTAAATAAAAAAAGATTACAAAATGACAAGTAACAAAACTTTTCTGTTTCAAATAAATACTGTTCTTTTAAACTTTTATCAAAGAATCCTGAAAATAAATGTATCTTAAGCACCAAATTAGCATATTTTGAAAATTTTGCTTTGCTTTCACAAGGAATAAATAACCTATAAAATATATTAAGATAGAAAACTGTTATTTTAGCTTTTCATAACATTTCACAATATTACTGTTTTTAGTGTATTTTAAAATATATCAGTGGTCTGCAACCTTCAATGTCAAAAGAGCCATTTTGGCCCCTTTCCCACCGAATAAAAAAGCGGGATGCCTTTGTCCATATTAGGGATTTCCTGGCATGTCAAAAGTTATTATTACTTATATCATATGAGTCCATTTTTAACTTTCTGCATGAGAGCGCCCTCTGGCTTCGAGTATGAATGAAAAAATACAGTGCATGAGAATGTTTAGCGCTCCATGATGTTCACATCATTTTGGATACAAATAAAATGTATTCAAAACGACATGACTATCTTGTCTCTTTTAATTTAAATCTTGATTTATTCACACTGGCCCCTGAAAACCTCTACGTCCGAGAAAAAGTGCATGGAAAGAGTTTAGGTTTTATTATAGTTGGGGGGGGACCTCCCCCACGTATTGGACATCCATGCTACAGGGAGCCACCACAGAGGGATGAAAGATCCACATGCAGCTTGGAAGCCGTGGGTTGCCGACCCCTGAAATAGATAAAAGCAGCATTGTTGAGCATAAGAGACTTCTTTTAAAAACATAGTCTTACTGACCTCACTTTGAACAGTAGTGCATATAATTTAAGTTCTGCGGAAATTACACAGTTCTCCTTTAAATTTGAAGATGACATGCTGCATCAAGAAGAATTTCAAAAATAATGTCTGTTTCCAAGCAGGTTTCCCTAACACTTGTCTGCTATTGGTCAAAAACCATTAGCCCCACCCCAAACTCACACTATTGGTTGAGACAGTGTTGCTATGCCAGGCTGCTAAGACTAACAGAGTGATGTTTTGAAAACACCACAGTGTTTATACATGTCAGAGAAATCGACCTAAGAATGGTTTATTCATAGTCTGCACATTAAGTTTTAATGTCATGACACACATCAGCTTCAATAAACCAGCTATTAAATGTTAAATATTAAACAATTTCAGGAGCACACACTTGTGTGGAAAACTGAGGTTGGTTTTCTGTGAAATGTGTGTGAGAAATAGAGTGTGTGGCCAACCACAGTGGGAAACGCCTCACCTGCCCCCGTGTGTGTGCAACTGTGTTGTGTGTGTTTGGAAGAAAATGAGATACAAAAACACTTCACTGTAGGTAAACCGCTCCATCTCCACCCTGCATCCTCCCTTCCACTTCCTATTTTCTGGCTGCTCTTTCACAAAAGTAGAAACGTGCAGAAATCACCTCCCTTCCCCTCGTCTAAGGCAACAGTGCCACGTCACCAAGCTGGCTCGGCTATTTGCGGGGTTAAAATATATCCGTGGCCCTTTGGTGCTCTGTCAGGTTGTCTGTGACTAGTGAACAACAGCCTGTAGCTGCAAGTGTGGCCATACATCATTTCCCTGGCCCCAGGCCTGCTTGGAAGAGAGGGAGGTGGGGGGATGAAGAGAGCCAGGCCAGGCGAGGAGTTTTGTTTTGGCGGGGTCCGAGACAAGAATGCTGGCGGACCAGACATAATATTTAGATTGCTATTAAGTCTTTGCCATGTGAGATAGCGTAGCAGGCTGTGGCTTTTCGGGAACAGTGTGTGCCAGATGAGCTTGGCGGCCCCCCTTCTTCTCCACTTTTTTTACTCCCTCAAATCTCCCTCCTAACTTAGACCCCCTCTGCCTTTCCAAGAGACAAAATACAATCCCAAATTCAGCAAGTTTGAGAAAAAAAAAACAGAAAAAACAGAAATGCCAGGAGAGCATCTCACCAAGATTAATTCACCAAGTGAGTTGCAGTGCTGGTCGGAACAGTGATAATTACAAATGGAGGTAGCCAGGGGGATTCAAAGAGATGTTGAAAGATAACAAAAACACGCTGAAATTACCCGCTTGCTTCCTCCGATTTGGATGGGTCCCTCCTTCTGCCGTCCTGTGAACTTAACAAGTCCCGCTGGCATGCCCTCCTCCTGTAGTGAAGTGTAGCGAGGTGTGTGCCTGGTTTTATGGCTTGCCACACTAATGTCAGCGCATTGCCAGGCTTTGAGATCTCTGGGGTGAGATGCGCTGCCAGCTGGCCACTGTTCAAGATGCGGTGAGGTAGAGGGGGGGCTTTGGAGGTGTGATAAAGAGAGATGCAGATTTGGATGCTTTCCGAAGGAGCTCTCGTCATTCAGCATTGGGCTTATAGTCTTCAGCACAACAAAGAAGAGAAAAACTAACAAACATCCTGACAAACTCTCTGTCTAGAGAAGGTTTCGTCATATGGCACCTGTTGTTGACTCAGGGCTTTTAAAGCACCTTTTTGTGTATGTGCTTCAATGGAGATCATGGATTATTGCACTTACAGTTGGTAACTTTTTCTTTTCTGTCTAAGGACATTATGGTTTATGGTAATTAATAATGATTTATAGTTTGTAGTAATCTTTCGCTTGCTTTCTGTCCATCTCAGCCATGTGTCCCACTGACCTGCAGCAGTTGTGGAAGGATGTGACCGGTGTTCAGAGCACAGAGGAGGTCATGAAGCATGAGGGCCTCGATCTGACCACCAACAGCTCCAACACTACCTCATACTCGGCCTCCAAGGTCTCACCTCAGATCCCCCATCATCCTTTGCCAAATGGACAAAACTCTGTGCACACTCCAAAGAGAGACAGGTCAGTGGAAAATGCACAAGCATACTTTGTAGTCCACCTGATATTTTTTTTTTTTTATAATCAACGACATGATAAATCAAGAATATGAAAGGGAAATTTTTTTTATAAATATATAGGTGTGTGTGTTATATATATTATAAGTATATTTATTTAATCAAATCATCTGCAGCAGTAAAATCTGTTCACTGGTTGCAACTACAAACAGCTAATAAGTAACAACTAACAGTATATTGAAAATAAGCAAACAAAGAAGTGCTATAGCTATGTGCTACATGACCGATTTCATAAATAGATATTTTTGTCAAGCATGTCGTATTTCAAGGTTTCTGCTGTCAGTTGCCATTTGATGAGCTGATGTAAAATGCCTGGGTTCATTTGATATCTGGTGCTCGTGTGAGTTCCTCAGAACATAGCATGCCCTCAGCATGACTGACGCCCCTGTGCCGATTCAGCATGAGTGTGTGTGTGGAGTGGGTGAAGGTGTACTGTGATAATTTCATTGAGAGGTGAGCAGCCGTGTGTGTGTTTGAGAGAGAAAGAGAGAGAGAAGTGGTCCTACTGTGGGGTACTCAAGCCTTCTTTCCATTCTTAAGCAAGACTCTTTGAGTGGATCTCCTCCTTCACCAAGGAGTCCAGTGATGAGCATCTCACGCCTTATTCCAAAGGCGCTCCCCTGCAGAGCACCCAGTGAGTAACAAACACACTTATGTATATGTACACAGAGTTACCTATCCATCTAAATGAGGACATAGCTTGGACTGCTATTGTTGTTATATAAAAGTAAATTGTTAAACATTTACAGTCCCAGCCCCACTTTATACATACACACATAGACACACTCTATTTATGTATATTATGTATGTATAGTTTGCATAAATATATAAATAAAAACTCCAAACAGCAAAAGGTTTTTAATCAACATTTCTGTTTTTAATCAAATTTTGAATAAACTTTTGCAGTTCATTTAAATGGTGCTGCAGTGTGACTTTTATAGCAGTTCTGTGGATCTTTTATGTAATATGGCCATCTTTCCACCGGTGAGGCCTCCAAACTACAGCTAAATAAACCCCCACACACCAGCAGCACTAACACACACCCCACCCTGTCATGCTACACGGACGTGGCTAAACAGAAAGAAAAGCGCGCCTTCCATCATGTTTTCTTCTAACACTGTTCTCCCTGACTTGGCCTAACACATTTACACACAAACACACACATACATGCAACTCAAAAGGAAAGAAAAACTGTGCGGTGAGGCTAATGCATGGCACATGTGGACAGTGTGGTTGCCAGTAGTTTGTAATGTCTAGCGCTCGAGCAGCTTCTGAATTGCGTGGGCCGTCCACTGCCAGCACATCTGATGAAGAGGAGGAGGGAGAGTGTGTGTGCACCGCATCAGGAGGACCTCATCTGCTAGCAAGCTGCTTTATATTAAGCAGTACTCTGATGTTGAATTGGGAAGAGTTCCCCAGACCTTCAACCGCCACAAGCCGCCCCCCCCACTTTAGCCCCCTGCCCATGCTTAGCAGCAGTCAGACACATGACAAAGGATTCTGTGGTCCCTGCCCTCACAAAAAAAAAAAAACTACATGCTAGCCCGTGGCAGTTGGCCAGGCCCGAAATGAAAAATTGCTGGATGAGACTGCTGGCGGGGGTTCGAGGCTGATCCGTTATGGGTCTCTGCAGAAGCCGGGGCCAGAGAGACCCGAACCAAACTTCTCAGCCACAGAGCACACAGTGGCTGTATCTCAAACGAAACAAGACCGTAGCATTTATCCCCAGGCCCCACCAGCAGGCCCTGTCAGCACATCAGCAGCCACCTTATCCGTGCTCCCACCATTACGAGAAACATCTGAATATCATCCACGTTCGTTCGTAATTAGATGGCGGCTTGTTGTTCCTGGCTGCATCTGAGGACATTCGAACCTGCGTCGTAGTACAAAATGCTAATACAATGATACGCACTTACTATTGGAAGCCTGTCAGTCACAATTATGGAAAAGCTGTCGTTTTTTTACATTTACCAGATCCTCTTGAGCTAGATTTGTTCAAAGCTTCCTGAAGGACTGGCTCAAAGCTATATCAGCTTTCCCAGACGGTGAATGTTCGAGACTGTTTCCATTGCTTCATTGCTTTGTATTGGTTGCATGTGTGTATGGCTACCATGCCGACTGCCTGAAAAAAATTATATTGATATTGACCCCAATGGGTTGTTTTAATTAAGAAAGCAGGTGTTTAGATGATTTGAAAGAAAAAAATATATTTAACAGTTTCCAAAAAAGCAGCGTAACTGTTTTCAACATTGATAAGAAGACATTTTTGAGCAACAAATCAGCTATTAAAATGATTTCTGAAGGATCATGTGACTCTGAAGACTGGAGTCAAAGTTCAGAGTGACATAATCATTTATAGTTTGACTAACCAAATCTTTTTCGTCTCTTTCAGCTCGACTCACGAGGAACACACAGCCTCTCACCCGCTCTATGGACATGGCGAATGCAAGTGGCCTGGCTGCGAAGCGCTGTGCGAGGACATGGGCCAGTTCATCAAGTGAGTGACAGCTGTCCATCAAATTCTACTTCACGAGCATGTAATGTGCTACATTCATGTCAAACCTCGTAACTCGCGTAAACCCCCCGCTGAGCAGCAGAGCATTCATCATTACCTGCTGTGTCCCGCAAAACAAGTCTGTGGCTGTTAGCATTTCCCTCTGTCAGTGTGCATTCATCCTTTTTTCGATGAGCTTGCAGATCACTTGTAAACTAAAGGCCTCTTGCTCTGAAGTAAATGTGGGGATGAGAGGACAGGCAATAAGAAAGCCGGGAGACTGACAGCTGTGTTCAGGTGTGATGTTTGAACAGACCAGAGACGAATGAATTCCACAGAGAGGTGGGGGGTGCAAGGTTATTGCTGGAGAGAGCGTGAGACATTCGCCAGTGCTGTGGGACTGTACTCGTATATAAAAAAAAAGCAAGCTAATGCTTGATAGACAGGTATTTCACAGTCATAGAACACTATCAGAGTAAACTAGAGTGCACTCTGCAGAGCTGCAATATATACAGTAGTCAACATTT
Source organism: Cyprinus carpio (assembly GCF_018340385.1). Classification (NCBI taxonomy): domain Eukaryota; kingdom Metazoa; phylum Chordata; class Actinopteri; order Cypriniformes; family Cyprinidae; genus Cyprinus; species Cyprinus carpio. The sequence continues at coordinate 16,799,390 of NC_056607.1, read as the reverse complement.
GAAGTGGATCAAAACCTTTCATCATAGTTGTCCTAAAACCTAAAACCAAAATGAGTTCTATTAGGACAATTTTAATGAACTTTTATGATCCACTTCAAATGTTGAGTACTATATAACTATATATATATATATATATATATATATATATATATATATATATATATATATAAACCATTATATATATATATATATATATATATATATAATGGTTCACACTAAAATATTAAGAAGCACAACATGTTAAGAAGCATGTTTTTAAAATGTATAATAATAATGAGGTGTTTCTTGAGCATCAGATCTGCACATTCATATTCTGAAGGATCGTGTGACTGGAGTAATGCTAATTTCACAATATATTTAATATTTCACAATATTAATGTTTTTATTTTTGATCAAATAAATACCTTGGTGAGCCTAAACTCTATTTTTACACAAGCTAAATGTTAGTCAATGTTAGTGTACAGTATACAGCTAAATGTTTCAAATCATTTTACATCACAGTGTTTCTTTATTAATAGATTCAAGGTGCACAACATTGATTTTTAGCCTGGAAAACGATCTCTCTAATGTGAGTGTGTATTGTAGACCTTTTTTGTGTGTGTGTGTGTACTAATAGTATTAATGCTAATTTTAAGTATTACTTAAACTTTTTTACACTAAAGTGTTGATTAAAGTTAAACAAAAGGTACACTAACTTTGATTCCTTTTGGGTCTGTTAATTTCTGAATTCAAATGATGACAATGTGCAAAATTCCAGAAATGAACTGTATGGTTTTCACAAAACTTTTTCCCAAAGGTTCATCTTAATACTTTTGCACAGAAATCTAGTTCACACATGCCCCACTTGTAACCATAGAGACAGATGTTCTGTTCCCTTCCTGTTGACCCGTCCTGTGTTGTAGAGGAAAGGAATGTGTGTGTGTGTGTGTGTGTGTGTGTGTGTGTGTGTGTGTGTGTGTGTGTGTGTGTGTGTGTGTGTGTGTGTGTGTGTGTGAGTGTGTGAGTGAGAGAGAGAGAGAGAGAGAGAGATCAGGTAGCTGCCCGCAACTCTTCAATGCTGTCAGAGGCCGATTAGCTCCCCGCTCCCATAATTCTGCTTCTCCATCCCTGAGCGCTCCACTGCTGGGTCAAGCAAATTGTTTTCACGCTTCGTTAGTGGTTTACTTAATTAGCTAATTTACAATTAGAAGCTTTTGTTTCTTGGATACAAGCAAAGACATCAAAAAGAGGCTCCCTCCCCTCCTCTATCTCCCTTTTCCCAATCTTCTTTCTTCTCGCCATCTCTTTTTCTTCACGCATGTGTTTGCCAGTTTGGGGTCTTTAGGGATGCTGGGGGGGCAGGGGAGATAAAGAAAGGAAGAGATCAGACAGGGAAGGCGATGTAAACAGTCCCATTGTCTCTGTGTGTTAAAATAATGAGACTTCACAGTGGAAAGTCCTGACATGTCCGCCTGTCACAGTGGTGCGAGCCAGACTGTTGCCGCTGCCGTTGCCCCAGTGGACTCGAGGCTAGCAACGCACGTTCTCTCTGCTGTTTATTTTCTCTCCCTCAAACACCTCCTTTGATATCCGGCAGGTCAACTTCGTCTGTTACAGTAGCCGGGTGTTCTTGTCCATTAATGAGTGGTGGTCACATCCCTGCATGTTTATTTCCTTTGACGAGATGCTAGGCCCTCACATCGTCTTTTGACTCCAGAGCTGTGCTTCCTCGAGGGGACCGCTGTATTGACAGGCCGGAAAGATGTGTATGTAAATTTCCTCTGGTCGTCCCTGGTGACGGGGGTGAAGAGCGTGTTCAGTGCACGCGGGCGGGAGCGGGAAGCGTGTATGATGGTCGCTGACACGCACATCAAAGAGCAGAAGAGTCTGGGAAAGTTTTAAGAGTAAAGCTGTTGTTTGGTTGCGCGGTGTCTCATTTCACATAGCCTCAGGGCAAGCAGAGAGGCGGGGGGGGGGCGAGATAAGAAGGGGGGGGGTGACAGATATTGCCGTCAGTGCCGTGCACCGTGGCCTGGTCAGAACACTTTAGTCATTGCTAAAGACAGGAAGAGAGGAGTCTCTCTCTCTCTCTCTCTCACTCTCTCTCTCTCTCTTACTCTCTCTCACCTTCTGTTCTTTTTGACTATTCTATAGTCCCATCTGGCTGCCTGCCACTTATAGTAGGAAATGAGGCCCACATGGAATCGGTGCCCGCTGAACGAACGCCCGCCATTCACAAAGCTCTACACATCCCTTGCCCCATACATGTTCAGTTTGGGTAATTTAAAAATGCTTTCAGCTTCCGAAAAGGGGACGTTCACACAGAATGTTTTTATTTTTGCACTGCTATTTTAATTGCTGGTCTATCTAAACATGCATTAGATGGATGTTTTTGACCATCATACCACAGTTTTCAATATGAACATGGTGGTTTTAAAATCCATGGTAATTTTGATACATTTGTACTGTTCCTTTAGTGAGTCAAAGGTACAGAAGACATTCATGCAAGACTAAGGTTATATTATATTATATTATATTATATTATATTATATTATATTATATTATATTATATTATATTATATTATATTATATTATATTATATTATATTATATTATATTAATTATATTTTTGTTGTCCTGGCCATAGCTAAGCACCTCTTTTGAGAGCTAATAATTAGCAGTTGCTACTACTGTATAATACACTAGTGATGTTTACCCCGCCCCCTGCTTCTTTTGATTGGTCCAGTGTTTTGAAATTAAACATCATGAGCTAGCCTGCATGTCAACAGTTGATCTTGTTATAAATTTACTTTGTTTCTTGTGGTACTTATGCGCAAGACGAAGAAAAAGCAGCAAGACTAGCAAATGTTTACATTGAAAAACTATTAAAAAGCACTCCAGTTAAACATATACGACATGAACCACTAAGAGTGTAGTACTATCAGGTCTGTTTCACGCCATTTTATATATTTTTAAAATCCTTTTCACAGAATTCAGTGCAAGAAATACTGAAAAAATGTCTTTTCAGTTTCATCTGGACATAATAAGAACACTTTTTATCCCCAGATGAAATCTCTTGTTTTCTCTTTCTCTCTAGCTAGAGTAGTGTGAGAATGCTAAAACACTCATTCGCTCTTAATCTTCATCCTGTCTTTCTCTCTTTCGTTTTATTTCACACACTCTCATCCTGAGCTCTTTAATGATGTTCAGTTTTCTCTGGCATGCCAGGGCGACATGTGTTAGAATGCTCAAGCCCTTTGTCGGGGCTGGCTTGTGACTTTTTTTCTGTGACCGTTGTAAATGCTCCTCAAATCCCTGTCGGGGTGCAGGGAGTAAACACTGCCTCATTGTCGGGTCTCTCGGAAAAATGCTGCTACTGTTTATTATGAGCCATAAAACTTGTGGTCTGTTCCTTTATTCAGAAAGAGAGAGAGACGGGGGGTGTAGAGGGAGAGGAAGATGAGATCATGTTTTTGTTATTATCATCATGTGCTTGCAGGGAAAAAATGTCTATCTGCGCCTGGATTAGTCGAGTGGGTGACATCATTGTTTTTGTTTAATTTCTCATGAGAGAGCGAATGTGCACCCCTCTTTTCCTTCAGTCGGACATTCAAAACAGTCGTGTCATGCACCGGGTGTCACTGAGATAAAGCAGGCTGGGATCATGAGGATGATTGTGTATTGCGAAGGTTAAGATACTGCCACTCACACTCACTTCCGTTTGCCTCTCTCCCTTTGTGAAGAGAGCTAAACACGTTGGGCCGCCCACTCCAGAGAGGAGGGTGCTAAAAAATGCAGGAACTCCCTCATTAGAATGGATGAGATTGACTGCAAAATATTAAAATTCCAGCTGATTCAATAAACTGGTAATTATTTTCATGTTTTGGCTAATAACTGATAATTGGCTGGTATTAAAATTTTGCCTATAGAATTTAAAAATGAAATGATAAAAGCAGAATTTATTGAATTTAGGCATGTTCGCAACTAGGGATGTAACGATTCACGATTCTGAGTTTACAATTCGATTCGATTTACAATTTTTTTTTTTTACAAAATGATTTTAGACAAATTATAAATTAAATGTGTCCTTTTATTATTGCTTGGACAAAATGCTGCACGTTTCTTTGTGAAATTTAAATATAACACTCTTATAATGTACTAATATAGCAGTATTTTATTGTTCTTTTGTTGGTTTTGATTGCTTGTATTGTCCTCATTTGTAAGTTGATTTGGATAAAAGTGTCTGCTAAATAACAACATTTGAATATAATGTAAACATAATCGTTACATCCCTATTCAGAAAAACCATAATGTATCCCTTAAATCCCACCCTAAACAAACAATCTAAACAAAGCATCGCTGCACTTATGAACTTTAATCGTTACATCCCTATTCAGAAAATTTCTAATGTACATTATCAAAAATGGATATTAATTTAGTAATATTTTATAAGATTAAATTAAATCTATAATATTGGCCAATACTGATAACTTTTGGATAAAAAAAAATATAGTTATGATATATGGTGCATCGCTAGATTATATTTTTAGTCTGAGACAAATATATAAAGTAATCCTCAGGAAGATTTTGCTTTATAATTATTCCAGAAAGGGATATCTTATCTTCTATAATACACTCTTGCGACCCTTGACCTTGGAGTCATTAAACCTCAGCAGGTGTGTTGTTAAAAAGTGGGAGGGGCCCCGTCCACACCTGGAGAGATTAATGATATCATCACTCAAATGCTTAATGACATCATCGTTTTGATATAGGAATGTTTATTGGATTATAGAATTGGGTTTACAGTGTATGTGCAGGGGTTGACTTGTGTGATTGCAAGCGTGGGAAAGTTGTAAATAAAAAGTGAAGGATGAGACAGATGGCGTAAAGGAAAGATCCAAGATCGCAGACCCTAGAGTTCATCTTGGTGTCCTATCTGACACAATCACTTTAAGCTCTTACTTTTCTTGTTCAATTTTTGGTTTCTCATTTGGTTCTCAGCCCTGCATCATCTGTTTGTTTTGTTGTGTTTTAGAGTGTTGTTTTGGATTGCTTCATAAAGAAAACATGACTTGAATATCTATGGGCAGAGCTCACCCATCTGAAGCAGCACTTGATGAGTAAAACAAATGAAGTCATATCCAGGTGTTTTTTTTCCCCCTTTTTCAACTCCCACTCAGAGTTCATGGCCTACAGCACTTTCTGACAAAAAAACAAAACCGTTTCCAAAATAATATCCCACTCCAGCTGCATTTCCACTGAATAACAGAGACATTAGGACACTCGTTCTGACCTAATATAGAGAGACGTTCATGTCTAAAGTTATTTTCTTTTTTTCTTTCAATGAACGACAATAAATACAATAAAACTTCTTTTTGTTTTTTTCACTTTCAGCAAACAGCATGGTCACATTCGCTCATGTGACACAATCCACAACGGAAAACTCTCTTTCCACATCTTTCATGTCCTAATATTGTTTTTATTTTCTTGCGAGAGGAAATTGAGTTTATACGCCTAGTGAAAAGTGTGTTTTCGAGTGGAAATCCACTATTGTTAGGGGTTTCCTCTGAGAGGGCCGTTGTGATCCCAAGAGAATTCCATTAAATGTTTCTTCTCCAAAGTGGAAAAATAAACAGTTATCTGTGCTCGTATTTTGATGTGGTTATTTGTTTATGTGAAGTCAAGGTTTGACGCCGCAACTGGATCTCTGATGCCTCAGTGACCTCGGTATTTGGGTTTAAGTGTGTGTGTTGTCAGGACATGATGCCCGGGCATGTACAGTAGTGTTGACACGTTAGCATACGCGGCACAAACCGTGAGACAATCCCAAAAGGCTGAGACACAGCCGTATAGTGTGTGTGTGTGTGTGTGTGTGTGTGTGTGTGTGTGTGTGCACTGTATCAGGCAGGTCAGCGACACGTTTTGTGGCAGATGGTCCAAATATGCTTACAGATCTCCCTCTGGGAGTTTAGATAGGGTCGCGGATTGATCTAGTAGACTGTGTATCAGGATATGTCATCACATGTTTGCATTTCTCTCTCTCTCTCTCAGGCACCTGAACAGTGAACACGCCCTGGATGATCGCAGTACGGCCCAGTGCAGGGTCCAGATGCAGGTCGTTCAACAGCTGGAGATACAGGTGGGATGCGCGCACAAACGCAAAATCAACATTTCTCTGAAAATCTTGCAAACACAGTATTCAAGCTGCCTGATTATCTCTTTTCCTGTGTTTTCATTTACATTTATGCATTTGCCAGATGCTTTATCCAAAGTACGTTTTGACTTGTAATTATGTTTCAGGTAGAGTAATTGTCAACTTTAGAGGATCAAGGCTTGAATTTGTGTTTCCTGATGCTGAGACTTGGTCTTCCAGAACTCTCACCTAGCTGGCATGATTTTCTGCCCATTACATGTCACATGAGTTGATAGAGATCACTGGAGCTTGTAAAAGAAAGAGTGTGGTGCGAGAGAGGAGGCCAGAATATCTGCCTTTGATGGATCCCAATTAGAGAGTTTCCCAGCACCTCTCTCTTCCCTCATACCGCGGACTCTCGGCAAGCAGCGCGGTCTGCCTGTCGCGCGCATATACACGGTGTCATCTCTAATGAGAGAGCTGATAAGGAGAAGGGTGGACATGGGAAGTGCTAGAGACTTCCTTTGACCACAGACACCCTCCGTGCTCTGCTTCACTCTCCTGATGTTGGCCAAATTACATTCATTTCTCTAATCAGCTGAGTGGTTTTGTTATTTTTTTAATAGGGCAGCATTATTAATTTTAAAAATAACTGATATTACAATTCGGTTGTCCTGATTAACTGCTAATTAAAGATAGCATGTCAATCAGTTATCATTCAGTTAGCATTTAACTGTCCCTAAAAAAAAGAAGAAAAAAAAATTATTATGATTAAATTAAATTGTTAACTACATTTTAAAATAATAATTTGAATGAATAAATATTTAAATAAATGAAAAATGTGAACATAACTTGCCACAATCAACAAATATATTTGAATATATAAAGAATATTTGAATAATAATAAATTAAATTGAATTTAGATTTAATTTTAGATTTATTCATGTTTAAAATGATCCTTTTTTTTAAATCGCTGTCCCATTACAATCAGAAAAAACATGAACAAACAGAAAACATAGATGCTGTATATAAATTATTATTGTGCAGTGTAGATTTGTTGATTATAATTGGAGTGTGTGCAAAAGTCCACAATGTTTCGTTTAAAAAAAAAAGAAAAGAAAACTTCAATTTTTATTATAAATTTAGGAAGAATTTGGAGGAATTTTCAATCTAAGAGAATGTACAAACAAGTAATGTAGGGTGCATTTCATTGTAAACATAAATCAGTTATGACCCTGAAATGTTTAGTGGTGGATGATGTTTTATTGTCCTTGTGAGTAATTTGTTTGGACGCAGAGACTGTCAGAAGAGCGTCTAGTGGCAGTTAGGATTGGCGGACGCTGACAGGACATTGGTCGGTCACATTTGGTTGCATTAAAGAAAGTGTTAGCTATGGGAGAGCTGGCTCGCCCTTTTCAAACACGCCAAACTAAAACGCAGGTCAAATAACCTGTGCATGCAGCGGTAGTATTCGTCTGCTTTTGGAGATGTAAATCAACATCCCTTAAAAAATTCAAATTCTCGTGGACGGACTTACATTGAGATGGCCACTACAGACCCTCCAGCTTTACGTGGCAGAACAACTTCCCATCATGACTGCCGGTCAGACAGACCTGCTAATTGGTCAGTTTCCCTTTTCTTTCCATGCCACCTCCCCTCCATGTTCTCCATCTCGTCTCATTCCCAAAAATAAACCCCTCACAACAAAGAGTGTTTCAAAAAACACTGCCCTGCCAGGCACGCGGGCAGCGAGCTCACTTTGTGACCCACAAAGCGTGTTTAAACACGTGTCCAGATCGATGCAGTGTGATGAGAAGTGACAAGAGAGTCAGTCCACGTCCAAGTGGATTTCCTCTAACGTCTACCTCCGTCCTGTCACCTACTCTACCCCCACCGCCCAAATGCCAACCCAGACCGACCAGAACCACCCTTCACCAACCTGCTGTCTCTCCCAGCATACCAGCTCAGTTTTTCCACTGTTTTTATTTCCAGGCTGACCAGCATGGAGCTCATTAAACACACATATCAGCTAATGGGTGAATAAACAGCCCAGATCTGTGGATGACTCAACACAACAACAGTCTAATCACATCCTGAGATTGATTTCATATTGTGGGGCTTGTATTTTGACCACCCAGAAACCTTAGCATCACCTATGCCCAGCAACCATACATAATACCTTGGCATTCCATGCCACATTTTTAGAATATTTTTGTTTTAATTTGCAGTCTCTTATGAGCAGTAAAATGCAACAGACTGTTTTTCTAGCACTTTTAGTGCCACTCAAGTGTATGTTGCCAGTCTCAGAGCGTTCTGAGGCAGTGTGTCGCCCCCTGATTACGAGGGGCCGCCTGCCTCCACACTTCCTCTAAATGGCGGTTAGGAATGTCAAATGAGGACGAGTGTGGTTACAGGGCAAGTGTCTCTGAAAGAGACGCAGCAATCGAGAGAAAGAGGGAGAAGGATGGTGAGAGAGATGTTTTCTCCCGGAGGTATCAAGAGCTGTGAAACGGCATGTCAACATCCCTGTGAGCTGACTCAGTTAACAGGCAGAATGCAAAATTATCCTCACAAGAGAATATCTGGAGTCACTCCCTCCTCCTCTCCGGGGCGCCCAAAAGAGCGCTACACACACTATGACGACACTTAGTTTTTAATGTGCTGTATTGGCATGACAAATAATTGTGCACTTATGCTGCCAAAGCTTTAGCAGCTGCGTACAGGGAAAACAGTGTGGCACAAAAATAGTACAAAATAATATACATAAATTAAGGAAAATGAGACTATATTTTGACTATATATATATGTAACACTTTTACATATTCGGTTTATATAAGAAAATGGCTTTTTTCTAATATTTGTTTATATATGTGTGTTCCCTAGTTGGCCAAAGAAAGTGAGCGTCTGCAGGCCATGATGACCCACCTGCACATGCGTCCGTCAGAGCCAAAGCCTTTTAACCAACCTGTAAGTTCTTAACTTCTGTCTCGTTCTTACTTCCTCTGCTAACTTGTATTTTGATAGTGTGTCTCATGTTTTTCATGTGAAGTAACTGTTCAGCACACCGTATGATCAATGAATCAGTTGTGTGAGGAACTAAAGAGCGCTCTCTTTTGGAGAAGCATGGGAGTGCTGTGCTGTGATCGTGTTCCTGGAGAGCAGCTAAACTCTTTAGTCTCTCAATGCAGATTCATACATTTACCTGTTCAATGTATCCTCGCATTTTACAAAAGTAATAAATCACTTTTTCAAGCAAGCCATTAAGAACCTTCAACTCAAGTGTGATGATGGACTCTTATAGACTGAGTTCTCTTTGAAGCAGCTACAGCTGGCCTGCTTTTCTCCAATCCACTTTAGAAGAGTGTTTTTGTACTTGTATTTATGCCACAGTTTAAATGAACGTGAGTGTTTTGGGCTAGACTTTCTAGATATTCCACATCGCTGCGTCACACGCAGCCATCACAATGCGTTTCCCCCTCAAGCCACCAGCTGCCTGTGCAATTATTAGGAATCTAATGAATATTTCATGCTGAGATTGATGAGGAGTCTTATTAAAATACGAAGATGTTGAAATTAATTGTCAATTAGAAGTGGAGTGTCTTAATTTGAGGGGATATAAATGGGAGGGCGAAAGTAGGCCGCGTCTCCTGTTTGGAGACAAATTCCATGGATCAGCCGCCGTTAGATGGTAATGGGAAATGTTGACCGGGCCAGGCCGAGCGACCTAGGCGAGAACAAGGGAGAGAGAGAATGAAAGAATGATAATTGTGAGTGTGATCAAGAGAAAGAATTAGCATTAAGTGGTAAGGGTGAACATTAGGGCGGAGCTTAGCACAAGCTCAAACCTGTGTGTGGCACTGACCGCTATTAAGATCATTGGGTGTTTGGCACAGCAAACTGGCACGGCTCCAGCGTTAATTAAGTACCTGTTAAACCATTTTGCTCCCCTAATTACTGGAGATGGGCCAGGTTGGCTCCTGTGGCAATGAGAATGGAGAGAAAAGAGGGCTGGCGCTGTTTAATTCGCCATATTAGCGTCAACCCCGCTTCGCCCGCCCCTCCTCGCTTGCTTGCTCTATCTCTCGCTGCTCACACGTGCACATGATGGTTTTAATTAGAACAAAACAAGCAACCCTGAAAAAGACTCCCTGAGCGATGGGGAAAGCTGTTTCCTAGCGCTCCGTGCCCACCGAAGCTAATTGGGCAGAGCAGGGCCACAATGAGGGTGGGTAACCACAAGCGTTGTTTGTTGCCAGATTGTTGTTTTACCCCCTCCTACCATGTATCGCTTTGTTTTGCTCCTCTTGTGTGGCTTTAATTGCAGACAATGTGTCACCGAGGAGCCTCGTTTGTGCGCCCGTGCCCGCGTGTGTCTGAGAAATGCGATTTGTGGGGTGCTTTGTTTGAATTTCACCGGGTGAACGGGATCATCTTATAATGGAGTCACTGTGCCAACTGTTTTTGGCATGGATGTGCTGGCAAGGATCGCAGGATGCACTTCTCACAGCGCGAGACCAATGACAATTTGAAGATGATTATATTTCCTGGTTGGTAATTGCAATGCAGGAGATTACTGTACACCACGAAGATGATGCGAATTAGAATCGAGGCTGCGCTGAGACTTAACATGTGCCAAATAGAGAGAGAAGGGCATTTGTGTTTTGCGCTGTCATTGTTTCATGCTATTTCTGGTATTATGTATACGTGTATAAATGTATTTTTACTTAAAAAAAAAATATATACAAGCAACTTAAAAGTAAACAACATTAATAATCATTTTATATATCGAATGCAATACAATTTTTCTTCTTCCCAAACATAACTTTTCAAGTTTTAATGCATTTTTTTTCTTTATTTACTTGAATCATACACGTATAAAAGCTTATAAATGTATGAAATGTGACAATTACAAATACACTGCAAATATAATTAATAGTATTATGTATTATAAATATGTTATTATTTATAGTAAATTATTTGTTTTATATATTAGATATATTATTGTAAAATATAAATACATAAATTAATATTATTATTATTATTATTATTATTATTATAACAAATTCCATCATTAATGTAATTGGATAATAAACATTTAGGTTTTTGGAGTGAATTTCAATGTTGTGTATACTCTTAAAAATAAAGGTTCTTTATTGGCATCGATGGTTCTATAAATAAATAAATGCAGCCTTGATAAGCATGAGCGCCACCTTTTGAAAAAATTGAAACCTTTTGAATGGTGATATGATATGCTGTGAACTAATTTTGATTGGTCGTTTTTATTGTAAATACGTTTTCACTTTTGTTTCCTCCCATTTAGCTGAACCTGGCCTCTACCATGTCACTGTCAAAAAGAGAAACTGAGGGGTTTCCTGAGGGCTTGCCTCATCCCCCCACCTCTGCCGCAACTCCCATCACCCCCATGAGGCAGGGACCCTCCGTCATCAGCTCCTCCAGCCTGCACGGAGTCGGGCACATCCGTCGGCGCAACTCCGACAAGTTCTGCACCCCTATCGCTTCAGGTTAGCATCCCCCCACATAAAATCTAGAAAAGCTGAACTTACTCTTTATATCACTTCATACAACACTGAAATAGATATGAAATAATTGTGTCTGTCCGTTACAGAACTTGCACAGAATTGTGAATTCTACAAAAATGCTGATGTCAGGCCTCCATTCACCTACGCCTCCCTCATACGACACGTAAGTCTGTATGATGTTGAGATCTGGACTGTGCGCTCTGTGCTCCTCATGAGCAGAGTTCAGAGGTGTGTGCTGGTAACTAAGGATTTATGCGCATCTCTTAGCTCAGTGTCAGTCATGCTGAAACGTGTGGCGCTATCCATAATGCACTGCCTGCCTGTCTGGAAACAGTCCATCAGTTAATGTCTTACTAATAACAGCCTCTTGACACTTGCTCACTTTCTCTCTTCCGTTCTCTCTTGGCTTTATTCAACCAGGCCATTCTGGAAGCCCCTGACCGACAGCTGACTCTAAACGAGATCTATAACTGGTTTACACGAATGTTTGCCTATTTCAGGAGAAACACAGCAACATGGAAGGTAATGTCCCATCAAGTGAAAAATTCAATACATTTTGCACAATAATACTTGAAGTACTACTTGTTAACGTTCCAATTCATCGCAATGGCAGGTGCTTGGCTACCGCAGGGAACTACCTGATGGTTTACACACCTTACCGTTGAAAAGTTTGGGCTCAGTAAAATTTATACTTTTAATCAGCAAGGATGCATTCAATTGATTATAAGTGATAGTAATAATATTACAAAAGATTTCTATTTCAAATAAACACTGTTCTTTTGAACTTTCTATTAATCAAATAATCCTGAAATTACAGTTTCCACAAAAATATTAAGGAGCACAGCTGTTTTCAACATACCATTTTTAATAATAATTTCTTTCAATTAAATAAGCAAATTAGAATGATTTCTGACGGATCATATGACTCTGAAGACTGGAGTAATGACTTCTGAAAATTCAGCTTTGCCATCACTGGAATAAATTACATTTAAAAAAATATTATAACAGAAAAAAAGTTACTTACAATTTTTATCATATTTCACAATATTGCAGTTTTTAATGTATTTTTAAATGAAAAAAGTCATCTTTGAAATTCATTTGAAAAACTTGGAAATCTTGTGATTCATATATTGCTTATAAAAATCAAAATACACTGCTAATTTCAAATGGCTAGTAATATAAGAATTTGCTTACCAGCTTAACCCTGACCCATGGTTTTGCACCACTAAAGCCAAGCTATCAAATTCACCAAAAAAAACACCAAACAAAAAACCATTAAACAAAATACTAAATATAATTCTTCAGTTATATTTAATTTATTATAAAATATATATTTAATTTATTTATTTACTTTTCAGTTCAGTTTTTTACATTTTTATTATAAACTCTATTTGGATAGTTTTGTGAATATTTTATCTCGCATCATCTCAACAGTCCTTTATACCATAGGAAACTACCAGTCTACAGCAATGCTTGCCTTCTAGCAATGAGGCAAGAGGGTCCTTCTTTTATAAGTCTCACAGAGATAAAAACAGAGCAACAGACACAGCCCATTGTTCAAAACGACCCAAACAACAATAAATCCACCCTTCGTGCCAAGGGGTACAGCGGGTACAACAGAGATACGGCCTTCTGTAGAGTTCCAATAACAGTGAGGTTATTAATGACGCCTGGCATCACCCAGACAGCCAAGTTACGACCTGGCCATTCCCAGATCAGTTTTTCTTTGTTTTTTTGGTGTCCTGATGTGCTCTCCTTATTGTTTTGATTGTGTTATGTGGCGTCGGCCTGCCTAATGGTGTTTGGTAGATGGGAGCAGGAAGTTCAAGTCTGACTCATTCGAGATTTCCTTTGCACTCCGTACTATAACTTTCACTAAAAAGTGACAAAATCCCCCATTTCAGTTATGCATAAATCAGTAAATTGGCTGTCTACTGTGTGTATGCATACACCAACACAGTCTGTGGTTATCAGTCAATGGGCACGTAGCATTGTAACTCTTATCAGACAGTTTAATTTGAACCGGTTGATTAGCATGCGCCCCGCTGGTCCACAGCCGGTTCTGTATCAGCTCAGCATCTCCTGACCATCTCCGACATGCCACATTCCACTGGATCTCGCCACAGCTGCTGTCATCCCTCTTTCCTTGTCCACCTGTATGTTTTGACCCTAAGCTTTGATGCCCAATCAGCTGCTTTTACCACATGACACTCTGTCTTGCCACCCGAGGTGAGCAGAGCCGATACCAGACATCAACGAATGCATGAAGGCATAATATAAAGATAACACTTCAAGTCAAACTTTATTGATAAGGCAAAAAAACAGAAGCTGATAAAAAATAAATTAAATTCAAAACTTCCTCTTATTTAAAAAAAATAGTATTAGTAATAATAATATTTAATATATATTAATAGTGTACGCATTATAAATTATTAATAAAAATTAAGTAGTATACATTTTTTATTTTAAAAATGTAATAATAATATTTGTAACTTTTTTTAAAATATCTAAACACCTTTATACCTTCACATTTTATTAAGTAATAATAAGAATGATTAATATTAATAATAGTAGTAATGATGCTGCTAATAATACAATTTAATTTAATTACAATTAAATGAGGTAATTAATCAAATAAAATTAATAATAGTAATAAAAAACTCTATAACATGGTTAACTCATGTAAAGTTACTTTTATGATATTTTAATTATTATTCTTAATCATTATTTACTTCATCTTCAACATAATCATAAGTTTTACTTAACCTAGTTTAACTTTTATCTTACCTTTATGAAATTTATCCTCCAGTCACCTCTCTCTCTCTCTCTCTCTCTCTCTCTCTCTCTGTCTTTTTTCTGTTCAAAGTGAAGAGCGGCCATTAAAGGCCTGGGCCGCCCATGTAACCATCCCATTTAGCGGGCCATCTCCCCATCACCCTGCTTAGCCATTAGTTCGCCCCTCAGAAAGATGTGCTAATACATCCCTCCCGTCCTCCCCCTCCCTGTGTGGACTAGAAGCTTGGCAAGGTGCTGTCAGGCCAGAGAGGAAATGGACACCGCAAAGAGTAGCTCGCTTCCTGTCAGTCAGTTTTCTCATTAGCCATTCACGTGGCCTATAGCCTGGAGCCTGGGCTGAGGAGGTGCTGCTCCACATTCAGCCAACACTGGCCCAAGGCTCATTTGTGTGCCTGAGCCTCTGGAGGAGAGGAAGTAGGGAGAGAATCGGAGAAGGTGAGGTGAGAGAGGGACCAAAGGAGGCTGAGGGCATCGAGACAGAACAGCGGGCTAATAGTCTTGAACCGCAGCGGCACCCAGGAGCAGTTAGTGAGCTTAGCCAGTGAGAGTTGAGAGGAAGGAGGTGAAAGTGGCAGGAATATCTTTAACAACTCATTTCACTTTTATGAAATTAACAATTAATGGATCCGTCTACTTTTCCTCCACCAGAGCCAGATCTTTTTTCCCCCTTCCTATAGTACCTTTTTACACTCTCTTTCTTCTTTTTATTTTAATAACTGCACGTTCTCACTTGTCTTCCTCTCTTGCCAGTCATTTGGCCCGGTATTAAATATAGAAATGGAGATGCATGTTCTCCGGTGCTCTTAATGGCCATCTATATTTCATGAAAAGTTAGGTCCGGAGAGCAGAGGAAGTCATTGATCAGTTAGAGGGCAGCTTTTATTCACAAGATGAACATCAGCTGGGTCATTCTGCAAAACTGCTGCTATTTGTGTCCCTCGTAGACTTAAGTGTAGAGCTGATGCTAACTTTTAGTAATTGCAACGTTCCCTTAATTTTCTTATCATTTATTTTGATAAAAAGCAAATGTGTGGCACTATAAAGATTTTAAGTTTTTGAAAGAACTCTTTTATGCTCACCAATGCATCTTTTGTTTGAACAAAAATACAGTAAAAAAAATAATGTGAAATATTATTACAACAGTTTTTATTTTAATATATTCAAAATGTAATTAAAATCTATGATGGCAAAACTAATTTTTATCATTAATACTCCTGTCTTAATGTCGCATGATTCTTCAGAAATCATTCTAATATGCTGATTTGCTGCTAAAAAAAAAAAGTCATAGTATTATCAATGTTGAAAACAGTTGTGCTGCTTAATATTTTTGTGGAAATGGCTAGAAAAAAAATTTCCAGGATTTTTTGATGGATGGAAGGTTTGAGTGTGTTTATTTGAAATGGTAATGTTTTGTAACATCATTTTTTTTTTTTTGATCAGTTTGATGCATCATTGCTGAATAAAAAGTAAATTTCAACTTTTGAACTATAGTGTGTATAATACAAAATATGCATTTTTATATAAATTTTTAAGTAAAGGGCTGTTCTATTAATGCAATTTATCAACACCTCAATGCATTATTGTCTAATAGGAGGTTTAAAATCACAAAGTAATTTATCAATCAGGAAAAGAATGACACAGCTATAAATGCCGATTTCTCAGCACTCCTTTGTCTCATACACACCTCCTAAAAAAAGTATTTTGTAATAATCTTAATATCCGGTTTCACGCTGAACTGCTGAACACAGTTTCAAGCTGTACATTACATTTACTGTCACTGTTCATTTCTAAGCTAAAATGGTGGCCTTAGTGTCGTCCCTCTTCATGTGGACGCCGTCACCAAAGGAACCGAGATGCCTTTGACATCCGCATCAAGCGTGCCATCTTTCTAATATAGCTGCCACCCCTCCAGTCACTCATTCACGCATACACACACACACAGCGAGGTGGGAATTTTGTTTATGTCTGCAAAGGCTGACCCCCTTTAAATTGCTGCTAATGTTTTAACTGGAAGAATTAGTCTTTCATCACGGATGGGAATGCAAATAAAATCGGTGAGGTGGCAGGCTGAAATTGGGGTCATACTCATTTGCAAAACTAAGCATCATCGCTCCTGCACGGGGAAATTTAATTCAAAGGAGGGAGGCCTCGCCTGATTATGGCACTTGTAATTATGGTTAGGAGTGATTCCGGCATCAGCAGTCCCTCCCTCATGGATTCAGGAAAAAAAAAAAGAGTGCGTCGGAAAAAATACACAGGATTTAATTATACACGAATTAAAATTGGTAATGAAATTGGGCATGAACAAACTACAAATAGCAGATGAAAAGGAAGGGGCCTCCCTTGGGGGTGTTATTCTAGATAGTGGCTGATTAGTGAAATTTAAAATAAAAAAGCAGGGGGTGGGTTTGCTGATGGTGGAGGGGGGATAGTGCGCATCGTTTCTTATTTTTTTGCGTTCAAAGATGGAGTTTTTTTTTACTCCCCACTGTTATGATGGTGTGGCACCACATTGTCACTTCCCCTCAGTAGAATGTGCACTTAATTGGTTGTGTGTCTGTGAGATGGTGCGGGCGGGAGGGGGACGGGTTCGAGATGGAGAGATATGCTCAGTCGATACGTCCCTGTCTGAGCCGTACAATCTTTTGTGCTCATCATCACGTGCTCTCTTTTAATTAGAAAGCAGGTATAAGATTTATGCCATTATTAAAGGCTGTTTATATCAGGCCGCGGTATAATTGCGTTTTCAGCAATGACAGCGACTCGGTCGCGATTCTGCTTAAGATACCAAGAGCGTTGAGTCGTGGCTGGAACGGGAGACTGACTACTACTTTTTGCTCTCTTGTCTTCTCTATGTCCCGTCGCTGTTACCCAGAATGCTGTGCGCCATAACCTGAGCCTGCACAAGTGCTTTGTGCGGGTCGAGAATGTCAAGGGTGCTGTTTGGACCGTGGACGAAGTGGAATACCAAAAGAGGAGACCACCAAAGATGACCGGGTATGTAGACTCAAGACTGGTCACCTTTAAAGTGATAGTTGACCCACAGATTAAAATTCTTGTTCCGATAATTACATTAAATTTTGTACCTTTTTCAGGCATACTGTATAATTAAAATGAATGGGGACATTTACAGTAAAATAAATGGCAGCTGTGGTTTTCAGAAATTCACTTTTAAAAAAAGTAGGGTGACAATAATAAGATATCACTTATATTTTAATAAGTGATATAATGTTAATATGCCTCTATTCAGAGGCATGGCCTATAATCGTATTTAGATTGGCCATACTGTACACACAAAGACAAAATGTAACACAAAACACCCTAATGTACATTACTGATAACAAACAAAAAGAAACAAAATTATTTATACAAAATATAATGTGATGCATCACACAGGGACCTCTGGGGCTGTCCTTTTACTGGTTTTACAAAATATATGACAATTCATAGTTTTTCCTTTTTTTTATTAATGTTTTTTTTTTTTTTTTTTTTTTTACATTGTAGCCAAACCAGAATATAATTACTACTCGCTAATGATCTTCACCTTGTAAGTTGCATCAAGTTTGACGTGAAGAATGACGTTTGATGTCAAATAGTTGTGCCACCACTCTTGGCTTTCTTTAACTTTACAGACTGAAACAGGAGCCTGTTTGAAGTCATACTAGTCGCAATAACCTGTGAAACACCGGATTAAAACAACACTTTTTAAGTGAAGGCTATTTATTGAGCAGAAGTCCCAAAAACAGGCTTTATTGCTGTAGCAAAAGTGTAAGCTTGTAGGTCTGCTCTGTAAGTGGGGCTATAATCATTATTGGCATGTATGATTACCCTAATGGGCTTCCCATCATTACCCTATTACTGACTCTCTAGTCAAAAGCACAAAGGTCTCTTTTGTGCCTCGCCTGCTTGTGTTTGGCAGTGCGTGCATGTGTGTTTGTGCGCCTGTGTATTTTTTCCGTCTGTGTCTACACTGTTTAGGGTACATTGTGAGCAGATGCACAGCAGAAAAGCGTGCCTGCTTGCATTTGTACAAACAGATGTTACACGCCGTCTCAAACTCTGCCAGGGAGACAACGGCAAATTACCCAGCCGGCGGCCTGTGCGCCAGATTTCAGCCCTGTAGCGCACCAACACAAAAGCGAACAAACAGTAGTGTGTGTGCAGTATATGCTGTGTCAGAATGCATGTGTTACTCTCCATTGTTTAACTTTTCTATTTATCTCTTGTAAATAGAATAGTGCCTCAGCATCACTCACTTGTTAGCTATCTTTTAACAACATGCACTCTGGTCAGATGTGTTTTGTTGTAATCCACACATGTACTTAATCACCCTCTCTCTTTCTTTTCTTTCTCAGAAGTCCCACTCTCGTGAAGAATATCATTTCTGGGCTGGGATTTGGCTCTCTGAATGCCAGCTATCAGGTGAGTGCCTTCATTACATCAAATAGACACCTTTATGCATTCATCAATGAAAATGGATAAATGTAGCCCGATATATTAAAATGTAGATTTTGAAACTATCACAAATAACCTTTTTTTTTAATTATTATAAAATGTGTTTATTTATAAATATAGTATTTGTATTTATTATTTATTTATATGGTTTAATATTTATTTTGTGTTGAGCAAGCCATAGTGACTCATATGTGAGTGAATCATTCTATTGAGTTGGTTCATCATTGAATCTTTTGATTGTCTGATTTGTAAATGAATCTTTTAAGCTGTCTGAAACCAGTTAAGAGTCTAGACTAAATGATTCATTAACAAATCAGTCTGAATTAGAATTGGCATGGAAAATATCTTTAACATCATGAAAATTTCTAAATATGACTACATTTTTCTAGAGCTCAGAAATATTTTGTCTGCTAAACATTAAAATTAGATCTGATATGTGAACGAATCATTATTTTCAGTTTATTTCAATTGGTCTAAATAGTTCATGAGTGAATCTTTCTGAATGAGTAAAGTAGTTATAAACGACTGGAAAATTAATTCCTCAGAAAGTGTGGGAATCATGCACGGATCAGGCCAGATCAAGCACACAAGGGCGCTGATAATAATTTCCTCTTCTAATTAGCTACTTCTCCCAAACCTCCTCCATTCTCCTCCCTCCAGCGCACACGCGCTCCCAGCCAGCCATATGTGATTTATAGCATCAAATATTTGTCAATGAAGGTCACAGAATAAAATTAGTGTCTGTCCTAGAAAATCCATCTGAAACCCACGGTGTCACCGCGACTCTCGTTCTGAGCTTTCGGAGCCTGGCTCTGTGTTTCCGTGTTTGTGTGTGTGTTTTTCCCAAGAACGTTGTGTGACGAGACAGAGATGGATCTGGGAGGTTAGCCTTTGTGCTTGAGTCCTGGTCTGGGTGTGTGAGCGTGTGTGGCGCTCTGTCAGGTCTGTGCCCATCCATCTCCTCACAGGACAAGCAGTGTCAGCGCCTGACAAACAAACAGCCCAGCTAATCACGGGCCAACACACACACACACACACTTCCAGCAGCCTGGCCCAGTTTGTCCCGCTCTGACCCCGCAGGCCATCTCTATGGAAATGGAACTGCTCATCCTAAAAAGGCCGCACATAAACTAGCCTTTAACAAAAGAGCAGACACACAGTGGAGATCTCTGGCGTGCACAACATCGCCCTACCAGAGTGTGAGAGAACTTTGGCGCTCTGCTGTTTACCATTTGTAATCCTCAAGTGTGTTTTAGTCTACATTTTAAAAGTGATTCAACCTGGCCATCTCATTAAACAGGCATTAAGCATGTTTACCTGTTAGATCTGTCTGTTTTTGCCAAAATTGTAGGTGGCTTCCAATTAATTATAGTTAAAGGGTAAAAAATTGCCCTTATTTGGTTCGCATCCTATAAACCTTGTGTGACCCTGATCATCTTTCTCGCCACCACCCAGTCTCCACAGAATCAGAATGGATTTCGTTTCTCTTCTCCCTCTCTCTCTGTTGCTCTTTCTATTGCTCTTTCTTTCTCTCGGTGGCATATTTTGGGCAGTCACTACTGTTTGAATTGGCATGGGTACCACATAAAAATTTCAGTTCAAATCATTTTCCGTTCCACCTTTCCTCATGCAAAATTATCCTTATGCATAGTTGTTTATGTAGATTTGTACTGTATGTAATACGAATGTAACATTTACTTACATGGATTTGCCATTACTTCTGCCTTGGATCTTTAAGGGTTTTTTTTTTTTTTTTTTTAAAGCAGTTTATAGTAAAATACTTATGTGTCTATAAAGCCAGTCTGAGTGTGCAATGTAGTCAACAGAAAATATGGATTTAAAAAAAGTAATAATAATAAAAATAACGTAAAAAATTTACAACGTAGTTCTAAATAATAATTCAAAGATGAATGATGCAATGAATTATTATATATTTAGAATTATCATAAATAATATTCTTTAAGTCATCATTAAATTAATTTTTTACTTAATATAATATATATATATATATATATATATATATATATATATATATATATATATATATATATATATATATATATATCTAATATGATAATATATAAAATTAAGGTTGCACTTTATTTTGTGTCATTATACATTAAAGTATTGAGTAATATTAATTAACCACATGTACGTACTATATAGTTAGGTTTAGGGTTCGGCTTAGGGTTACTTGCATGTAATTATGCATAATTCATTGTTATTATAATAGTAATTACTTGTAACATGTAACATGTAACAAAGACACATTAAAACAAAGTGTTACCAAAATTCAAATTAAGTGAAGGAATTTTACTAGGGTTTTTTTTTTTTTTTGGATCCCACTGTAAATGTCACTATCTTCTATTACAGTTTTTACTTATTTTCCCCCTTTAAATAAACAACAAAAAAAAAAGTTTAGGAAAAAATTAAATAAAGCCTTACCAAACAATATAACAATACTTTAATGTATTTCATATAGTAATGAGTGTTGGAGATGAGCTCATGTGTAACAGCAGTGTTTCTGGTTATTTTAGCAAGCAGTCAGGTCTATTGTATGGAAGCGAGGAGACCCCTAGTGGTGACACAAACTAACCTGCTGCACCACTGCTGCTAGATGTCTCTTAAAACACACAGATTACATCTATCCAGTCAGCACATTTATCATTTAGTTATTAATATAAATGTAAAATCAATAAATATACACTGTTGTCTGTGTAACTGTGGCACCAGAGGGCTTTGTGCTTGATTACACCTTGCATTCATCTTCCTCAACTTACATACAGTATGACAATATTTTCATTACAGTGACCTTTCAGATAACTGTAATGTCAACAGTGCCTTATGATTTTACAGCAACATAGCCATCACTGCATCTCTCTTAACTTTTGAGAAATCTAAATACTTTCAAACTGTGTGTGCAGGCTGCACTTGCGGAGAGCAGTCTTGGTCTTCTGAACAGCACCACCCTGATGAACAACAGCACAGGTGCGAGCCTCAACATGCTGCACATCGGCCACGATGATGTCAGCAGCACTGTTGAACAAGTCAACAGTAACGGCAGCTGCAGCCCTGGCCTTTCTCCACAGCAGTATGGGTAAGACTAGTCAACTCCCGGCTGACTAATTACTAGTGCCTTGATATATAGGGTGTATTTCTAATGAAAATTCAATGCACTGTCATTCCAAAGTTTGAGATTTTTAAGATTTTTAAAAATGTTTTTGTCACTTTGGTTCACCAAGAAACATTTATTTGATCCAAAAATACAACAAAGACCATATTATTGTGAAATAATATTACCATTCAAAATAATTGTTTTCTCTTTTAATATATAAAGAGTTTCTTTGGTAACTCAGTGTTTTTTTTTTTTTTTTACATTTTTAAAGAATAGTTTTTTATGCTGTTATCATGTTTTTATTTTCGAAAGTTACCTGTTTTTGCAATTTTTTACTT
Source organism: Cyprinus carpio (assembly GCF_018340385.1). NCBI lineage: Eukaryota > Metazoa > Chordata > Actinopteri > Cypriniformes > Cyprinidae > Cyprinus > Cyprinus carpio. Next base: position 16,777,035 of record NC_056607.1, on the reverse strand, counting down.
AATCAAAATAAACCAAGTGCAGTTTGATTGAGATTAATTGGAATGCACAATGAAAAAACATGATTTTCGAAAGTTACCTGTTTTTGCAAATTCATATCTTTAAAATGCATTTTACTTTTGTGATGCAAAACTGAATTTTCAGCAGCCATTACTCCAGTCTTCAGTGGCACACGATCCTTCACAAATCATTCTAATATGCTAACGTGGTGCTAAAGAAACATTTCTTTTTATTAATAGTTTTTAAAACAGTGAATATTAATATTACTGCCCAATATTTTTTGTGGAAACCATCATTCCAAAAAAAAATAAAAAAATTCTTTGGTGAATAGAAAGTTCAAAACTTTTGAAATAGAAGACTTTTGTAACATTATAAATATATTTAATAAACATTTTTAATTCTTATTGAATTATAAATGATTAAAAATGTATCTACATTTATAGTAGTATTTTCTATATTTGAAAGCATTTTAACCATATTTTAAAAATTACATGTTTATCATGCTTCTGTAATCTCAGACTGACTTTTTGCACGTTATTTCTGTTTCAGACACCAAATCCATGTGAAGGAGGAGCCAGCTGAGATGGAGGAGGACAGCAGACCCATGTCCCTTATGGCATCTGTCACTCAAAACCTGAGCATGCCCGGTGATGAGCGCGACATGGAGGAGGAGCTTCCCACAGAGGAGCTGGAGTAGGAGGAAGGCTTGATGGAGGCGGAGCTCACTGGCCCTGTCCCTCCCTCCCTCATATTCAAGATGTTCAAGATCAAGTGAGAAACAAAGATTTAAAAAATCAACTACAACTTCAAAAACCAAAACAGGGTTAGACCTCATCAGTTCACAATCCAAAAACACATTTTCCCCCCTTAATTTTTGTGTCTTTTGTCAGTACCCTCAAAAAGGCCCTTTGAGCAGCTGTGCATTGTGTCCTCCTGTTTTCTGAAACATGGTCTGATAGAAGCACGGACCACTGTATCTAAAGCTACTGAGGGAAACCTAACATCAGTATACAAGCTTAGTACAAGATTTCTTTACTTTAAGTGTTTTTTTTTTTTTTTTTTGCTCTAATTTTTGTTCTTTGGGCCTGAGAACACTGCTTTTCTATGGGAAAAATACACAACGGAAAGATGTTTGAAAAAAGATGACAAACACACATCTTTAGAATGACTTCTGATTTCAACCGGATTTTTGTACTTGTTCAAGGGGATGCTGCAAGACTCAGTAACTTTTTGCGGTCACACAGATAAGTTCACCACTCACGACAAAAGCAAAGACTGAAAGAAAATGAGCTGAAAGACTGGTGACGGCACCCTTGGCCACCTGACCAACCCTTTTTTTTTGTCTCCCTTACATGATTGGACTAGAGAAATGGGGAGCACGTTCTGGCTCGAGGCAATGTTAGCCTCTGATCAGATGCTTGCGCTGTCCCTATCTTTATCTGATGGAATCTGCAAGAATCTTCCCAATGGTGTTTTTCCCCCTTGCTCTTTGTCAGACTAAATGTAGAAAATGTTGCTACCCCCAAAAAAGGCATATTTCAGGAAAAGGAACTTTTTGGCTGTTGTTCTCCTGTGGTGCTGTTATGACAGCCAGACTGACACGAGGCTTGTGGAGGACCGGCTCAGAGACTCTATTGACTGTATCGTTGATTATAATATGTGTGCAGTAGCTTTCGATTTCGTTTTACTTTCATAGTCATTTATTTCTAAAGGATCAACATTTTTCATTGTGATGTAATTCAACTATTATGTCTTCTGTTAATGATTGTTTTGTTTTGCTTTTAAAATTCTCTCATCATTCCAAAAAGGGGTTACATTTGGGAGAGAAGTTCCAAAATCCTTTATTCTACAAACTCCACTCCAAAAGTCCAAAATGTCCTAGTATTGGTTCACGAGTATTGAGGATAGCACTTAGCATTAAGTGAAACCTTCCACAGATGATATATAATGTGAAATACCAACAAAACCACTCAAACATTTCTATAGCAGAGAGAAGCTGAAACTGAAGAGACAGAGGTGGAATACACATTGCAGTGCTCCCTGTAAGATCCTGGAGGAAAAAAAAAGAAAAAAAAAATCTCTCTTATTTTTTCACAAATTTGCTTTATTTGTTCATTTATTTTGAAATTTTAGATCTTATTTTCCCAGATTTGCGCCATTTACTTTGTTCGTTTTAGAATTTTCTGTTGTAGCCAATTGATATCAGCTGCGATACAAAATATTGCTTTAAGGTAAAAGATAACAAGGTCACAGAATACCTCAGACCACAGTGTTTGCCCCCTCACGCTGTTATTACAAAGGGGATTTGTACTGTGGCTAACCAACACGGTGACTCTCTCATTATCAGTTCAAAGTTCTATAGTTACTAGATATATAAAAGTTATTTGCAATTCACTGTGTGAGTAGAAAGTGTCTGATTAGCATGTGAGATTTTGCTTTCGCTGAACTACAAAAAAAAAAAAAATACAAACAAAAAAAAAAACGTTTCTCAGTAGTGCCATGCCAAATTCCGAGTTTTAATTTAATATATGTTGCTTTTTTAGTTTTTTCCCCATTTTACTTTTGTTACAGGTAACCAAAGAGATATTTAGTAAACCAAAAACTCTTTTTTATTTATAATTTTCTTCTTCCTAAAGAACTGGCCAAAACAACACAAATGCGTCATTTGAATATTTAATTTACCTTTTTTCCAGTTTAATCATTTGTTTTTTGACTTACACTATAGAGCATTCCAAAAACCAAAGTGTAAAATGCAAATGCTTTTTTTTTTTTTTTCAAAAAAAGAAAACTGTTTTAATATACGTTAACCTAACGAGTTCTTAACACTACATATGTTTAAAGGCCAAAAATCAAACCGAAAAGGAAACAAAAAGCAAAAAAAGCAGTATTAACAAGCCTCTCGCGGTTCCTTAGTTAATGTACAAGCACTTACGATCTGAGAAAGAAGCTCTCTACCCCATCTTGTGCTCAGGCAATTGCAGTGTTGAGATGCAGTCTTCACCGTCTAAGATTGCAAAGGACTTTACATGCAAAAGGCACTTAAATAACAGTTGATGTACTTTGTGACACTAGAAGCCAGCAGCAATTACTCAGCATTATGAGTTACTTCAATTACCAGTATTTCACAATTAAATGCAGTTCAACGAATACCAAAAAAAAGCAGGCAAGCACTTGCTTGTTATGCTTACCCTGCCTGTTGAACAGTATTATTTACCACACTAATAAGGGATGACTGATAGGGACTCAGATCTTTTCAAACCTGACAAGAATCATTTTAAGGACTGTTTCCACTTTTTTTCTTTATGTTGGAGGATCCTTCTTTTCATTTTTTTAAGCATGGTCTGACATACCTGGTCTATATGCTCATTTCATACACACTTTCGAAACACCTTCAAAGAAATAAAACCAAAAATAATGCTACCTCCTTTTAAAAACGGTTCACAAAATAGATAGGCCAATGAAAGTCACCAATAGTCATACAAAAGGTGTAACTCCCTTCTAGTTTTTCATTCATCCACAAAATACAAAAAATAAAATGCAAACACACATTGTTGCATAGCTGTGAACGGAGCCTGTCGATTCCTCTTGATTCCAAATTCATTAGCATGAATGGAAACAAATAAACTAGACACAACAGGGGGGAAAAAGATGACTACCTCTCCATCCCCTTCAAAAAAAAAAAAAATGCTGAGTCCTGTTAAGTATGAAGCATTAAGTGGTCAACATATTTAAAAGGGTCTACTCCAAATCACATATTCCCCACTTTAAGTGATCTATTAGCATAGTGTCTATGTACAGGTCCTCTGTGCGGAGGCTTAATTGTGTGTTCTAATTCCGCATGCATAATGAGAGGCCAGGCCAATGAGAGCCATCGAGCTGGCCGGTCATTAGAGCGTACTCAATGGGCCAGTCAGTTGGGTGTCAGAAATGATGATAGGCAGAATGCATTAACGCAGGCCACTCTTGCACAGACCCTGCTTCCCAATTAATGCAAAGTGCAGCTTTGTGACGACGGTGGAAAAATAGCACGCACACACACACACACACACACACACACACACACACACACACACACACACACACATAGACCATCCCTAAGAGATCATCACGCTCCTGCTAAAACGGGCTTTTATTTTTACCACGCGACGAAACCAAAATATCCAAAGAGAACCAACGAGCTTGTGCTACAAGAACTGAGGATTGCGAAGGAATTGAAAAACTCACGAATGAATTGCTGCATTCACTAAATGGACTACAATTGTGCTTTAAGGTACACGTGTAAACAAAGCTGTTTTGTAAGATGTGAACTGAAATGCATCAGTGGTGACGCCATGACTCCTTTGTTACTTTTACACACGTTGTAATGATGTATTCTTGTATATTACCGCTCGGCTTAGCTCTCAAGGGCATTCCCTCCTTTTCGTGTTTCCTTTACTTGTTTTCTTTTGGCTTTTCTTTTTTTCTGCACCTGTTTTTAGCTATTGTAAAGTTTTGAGCTCAGAATTCCTATACTGTATTGCTTATGCTAAAGTGTATGTATTTATCATATTATGTGCTGCAGGTATCATGGTTAAATTTTGTTTTCCTTTTTTGCTTTTTGGTTTTGTTTTCCCAGTTTTTGTCATTTTTCTGATTTTTTTTTTTTTTTAGTGTTTTATCGCTCGAAAAAAGACAGATTAAGAGTTAGATATGTGGTTTAGGTAACACACCTGTTTGTATATTTATCTTAGCTAGGTCTATTTTGATACTTTTTGTCTCTGTAGTGCATTTATGCATTTTTAAGGAAAAAAGAGAGAAAACAAACTAAAAAGTTGAACTCATTGTGTAATGATACCTCAGAAGGACTTTTCTCATAAGACAGGACCAAAACTTCAGAAAAACAATGAAAGAGAAAAAAAAACATTGAAGAAAAATGTGTAGCCCTCTCTTGCTTATAAGAAAGAGCAACTTTAAGGTGTTTTTTTTTATTATTATTATTATTATTATTATTGGTCCATTTAGGTGCCAATATGTGTACAGACTCCCTTTAAAGTCAAATCATTCCTTTATTTACCATGAGCACTCAAAGCTGTCTCTCATAAGGCAATAGCGCTCCAAATTTGTATAGAAATGCTCTAAAAAAGTGGCTCTCTTTGGTTGAATTGTGCCGATCGAGAGCGTCTTTCGTATTTTCTGGCTTCTCTGCACCCTTGTGGCTCTAAAATGCCATGCTTTCAGGCACTCAGATAAAAGTCACACAGGCTATTTTTGACCACTGTTTGCCATTTGCTGTGAACTTGGTGTGGCTTTTCCACAGTAGCATACCAAATAAAATTGTGAAAAGGCTTTTAGAAATGAAATGCAGTTCATCTTCAGTGACCACCAAAGGGATTGTGGTTAGATTTTTTATTCCAAATTGATCAAGTCTGCCACAACTGTAACCAAAACAAATGTGTGATGAAGGTGACAGCAGTATTTTATGTCTTATCCACACCCTCACGCCGCCTCAGAGCTCCATTGCCCAGTGATGAATAGCTTTGAGCTGCTGTTTTCTAAGTAAAGGACCCTTGTAGGGGAGCTTTTGCCTGATGGTATTAACTTCTTCGGCCAATCAAATGGAACTACCACTTCGACTCCTCTCATTGTATTTTTACGAATGTGTGTACATTTCCAGCAGTGACTTTTATGTACTTTAGTTTCATTTTAACTTGTTTGTTTACTTCTCTGTATTTTTTTTTTTTTTTTTTGCTTTTTCAGATGAGACTTGGGGGAAGAATAGGTGATGGCTTTTGAAATGGTATAGAAAATAAAATAAAAAAGGCATCTAGCCATCCACCTTTGTCATTCTAACCCCCGGTGACCATGTTTATGCCAGTCACTGCCGTTTTTCTTCATGCTGTACAAAAAAAAAACAAAAAAAAAAAAACACATATATCTGTGTATTTGTAACCTGAATCTTCTTGTGTCTGTCCATGCAGACAATAAAAAACTGTACAGTAGGTCTAGTTGCATGTAATCTGTACTAATTATTGACAATGGCATTATAAAATGCAATAAAAATACTTATTACACTGTCATGGGCTTTGTATTGTAACTTACTTTCTTCATTTTCTACATTCAACATTTTAATTAGAATTAACAATGTATTTTCATAAAAGAATTTTTCATAATTCCCTTTTTTTTTTTCAAAAGAATACGCAGATGTCCCTATTTTTCTCTATGTCTATAATGCATATCCTTATTGCTGTATCTTTTTACAATATATATGAAGTTTTTATTAAAGTTTACATATTATTATTATTATTATTATTATTATTATTATTATGCATAATATTGTTTAATTAAAAATATATCAATGGTAAATTATATATATATGTGTGTGTGTGTGTGTGTGTGTATATATATATATAATTAATATATTTTTAGAATTATTATAAATGTGTTGCGTACAATACAGTGAACTGATATTTTAATTTATGGAAAATAAATTGCAGCCAACAAGAATAACATTATTATTATTATTATTGTTAATAATAATAATAATAATAATAATAATAATAATAATAATAATAATGCCTGAACAAAATTGTTCCTTAATCTACTAAAAATATCTCCGGTATATATTCTGTCAACCATTTTTAAACAGTTGCAAAAAACAAAAACAAACAAAAAAAAATCACCTTTTGGTGGATTAGATGTAATATCACACTGTGAATGGTTAAAATATATATATATATATATATATATATATATATATATATATTTTTTTTTTTTTTTTTTTTTTAAATGGTCATACACCAGAGGATTAACATCTAATTCACTTTTAAACATTTGTGCATCTTTACCAGCATTTGGCAAGAGAGTCCTGCCTGTTCAAACACTATCAATCTCTGTGGTGACAGCCTGTTTCTCTCATACACAGCCTCAAAAGTAGTTCTCTCAGTTAAGAGCAACCAAGGGAGGTGGCTTCCCTTAAAACATGCAACATGCGTGTGACACTTTGTCTTTGGTGTAAAGCAGGTGATTGAAGTTGAAATCAACTTCAAGGAAATGGGGTGTCTACAAAGCACTTGTCATTCCATTACTTAAGAAGAGAAATATCATGGCCTTATCCAGTTGATGGTATTTTTGGGGTAGGGGACAAGTTAGATGGGGGCACAGGAGAAAATAATACAACAGCAGTTGTGTCTTTGTGTGAGCTCTGTCTATGGTGCATTGAGTAATAGGTTAATGTTTGCAATTACCTCTTTGCCTAATAGCATCCAGCTAATCGCTCAGTTATATAATTTACTGCTCATATTTAAACTGAGTGCAAACCCCCTCTCACATACTTTAAATTCTGTTGAGTAAGCTGTAGACTGACTGCCAGAATATGAAGCAATAGATAAAATATTAGAATATTATATATATTATCCATGAGACATCAATCATGTGAGAACAATGCACCTTTTTTTTTTGCATCGCTTTGTATTTTAATAGCTACATTAAATATTGATCTTGTCAACTGAGTAGTCTAAAAAAATCCAAAGGATAAAAAAAAAATAAAAAAAAATAACTGGGAACACTTTATAGACCGTAAATATATCAAAACTAAATTTTTGATTAGTAATATGCATTTCTAAGAACTTAATTTGGACAATTTTAAAGGTGATTTTCTAAATATTTTAATTTGTTTGCACCCTCAGATTCCAGATTTTCAAATAGTTGTATCTCAGCCAAATATTGTCCTATTCTAATATCAATGAAAAGTTATTCAGCTTTTAGATGATGCATAAAAAAGACCCTTAACACCAAAATGAAATTACAACCACCACAATACAGGTGGCACAATAAGTTTGCAAGTTTTTGCATGCAAAAAAATAACAAAACAAATATATATATATATATATATATATATATATATATATATATATATTTATATATATATATATATATATATATATATATATATATATATATATATATAAATTGTTTTTTGTTGTTGTTGTTTTGCTGCTGTTGCATTGTCTAGTAGCTCTGCAGTCTCATACTGACAGTGTGGTGGCAGTACATCAGGTTCATTCTGACCAGTAGGCTGACAACTTATAGGCATGTGTTGAAACCCTACAGAAGTGTGGCCATGTGGCGGTCTTGTTGTTGTGTTACAGGCTCTGTCCACCAGGAGGGGTAAATAAACCAGCCAAAAGCTGAATGGGGCAGATTGAAAAAAATAGAAAAGGAAAATAACAGGACAGGCCCAGTCAGGGAGCTCTTTCAGTCTTCTGAGAAAATCTCTCATCAGACAGGGTGGAGAGTGTTATTCCAGCCCATTTAGACTGGATCAGGTTCTCGTCTTTTTTTTTTTTTTTTTTTTGCCATCCCTTCTCTTAGTTTGAAATCTGCCCTGAAAGCTTATCTTTAAAGCACACAGGCCTTTGCTCTGAAGAGGTGTTGCCGCAATATTAAGAGTAAAGATGGAAAATGTGGGTGCTTTCGGGAAAGTTAGATTTTTATTTGATTAAAGTGTTTTGAAATTCTCTCTCAGAGTTTGACAGGCAGGAAACTTACATTGACTGTCTAATTTAGTAAAAGTTTAGGAAAAATTTGTTGTCTTTTGTTTGGAACAGCATTAAACTCTGGTAAACTCAGGTACTTTCTGAATGACTGACTGACTGACTGATACTGTTTGCACAGTGACTCTACTACTGAGTGTCAAAATATGCCATTTAGACCACTTACTGTATCCACCTAGATGAATGATAAATCACACACACACATGCATTTAAGTGTATCCTGCACCCTGCAACCCTACATAATGAGTCTAATTAAGACTCTCTGACAGAGTACCTCAGCCTGGACCGCTGGCTTACAGAAGGTCCGGACAGAAGAACAAAAGCATCTTTGTGAGTGATTAGAAACACATTTTCATCCCTCTCTCCTACCTCATCCGTGCCAAAATGTTCAATTCTGCTACAAACAATCAGTGTCAAACGTTTAAAATAACATCCAAGAAAAAAACACTGTTGAACATGAGTAATTTGTGGCTTTTTGACTCAGTGTTT
>NC_056607.1:16703017-16763017 GCF_018340385.1 Cyprinus carpio | reverse complement strand
TTAATCTGTATGTTTCTTTTGCAGGGTAATTTCTAGTCACTTGGCACCTGGCTCTAGAACAGATGTCCAAGGAGGACCACAGCCACAGTGTCAGCCCGCCTGAACCTCCAGATGGAGCCCAACCGGACAGCCGGCCCATGGAAAGTCTCACCGCTCCATGTCCAGGTACAACAAACACAGCTTGCAGATCTCTGAATGTAACTTTAATATGTTTTTTGTAAGTGGATCAGAAACACTTGATCATGAGCAAAGGCTAGTCAGCTCCATGTGTAGGCATCATAGGCACACTTCAGAAATGAAGGCTATACTGAAGGGTAGGCAACTTAATAATAAAGGCTGCTAAGATACCTTTTTAAACCAAATTACAAGGCAGCATCTCATGTATCCTACGTGGTGAATACAATCCCAGAATGCATTGCTTTGAGCTCATTGAAAAAATGTCTCCAGACAGAAATGTTGTTTATAAATATTATTAATTCAGTACAATGATTAAAAACTCTATTTAAACACAGATATAATAAATGCTATATATCTTTATAAATAATGTGAGGCATAGTGTGTGACTGCCAGGCATTCAAAATTAGGAGGCAGATGTCTGCTTCTTATCTGATCCTTTACTGAGTTCGGGTCAATGCAGTGCGATGGCGATGCTGTAATGAGATGCAAATATATTAAGATGATTATGATTTTCTTAAACACCTTTTTAACTTTTTTTTAGAAGAGACACATACAATAATAGCTGTTCCAAAACCTAGTGAGCAACCTCTGTAGGAAGCAACTTGATGCTGCTTTTCAAACATTTTCAAACTCTTAAAAGGATAGTTCACCCAAAAATTAAAATTCTGTCATCATTTACTCACCCACAAGTTGTTCTAACCTGTATGCATAAACAGAAGATATTTTGAAGAATATTATGAAATATTTAATCATATTATTTATATATTAATATGTAAATATCATTTTGAATATAATTTATTCCTCTGACTGTAAAGCTGAAATTTCATCAGCCATTACTCCGGTCTTCAGTTTCACACAATTCTTCAAAAAATAATTGTAATACATGTATTACTAATCATTTCTTATTATTATCCATACTGACTGATGCTTATTATTATTTAAAAAAAAAGTAATGTTTTTTTTTTTAACTTTGAGAAACTTTTCAGGATTTTTTTATTAATAAAAGGAGTTCTAAAGAAAATCATTTATTTGAAATAGTAACTTTACTGTAACACTTCAGTATAGGGACCAATTCTCACTATTAACTAGTTGCTTATTAGCATGCCTATTATTAACATATTGGCTGTTTATTAGAACTGTACATATAAAGCACATATTCTGCAGGACCATATTCTACATCCCTAATCCTACCCAATACCTAAACTTAACAACTACCTCGCTAACTATTAATAAGCAGCAAATTAGGAGTTTATCGAGGCAAAAGTCGTAGCTTATGGTTTGTAAATAGCAAAAATTGGACCTTAAAATAAAGTGTGACCAACTTTATCATCACTTGATTCATTTAATGCATTATTGCTGAAGAAAATGATTAATTTCTTTAAAGGAGTAATTTATTTCATCTTTTTGATTTAGTACTGTATGCTATAAATGTATGTGTGTGTATATTATAAATATAATTCACTGAATACTCATTATCTTTTCACTTTGAAATCCCTTCCATTTCGGGTGCAGCCTACTGTGTGTAGGCAGCAAGGCTGCTCACTAGATTTAGAACAAAGCTAATAGGAGTAGACACTATTGTTTTTGTGCTCGGCTAGTGGAAGTCTGAAAACAGGGTTCACAGTGCTAGTGAGGCATTTAGTGGTTTGAATAATATGTGCTTTGCTTAGCTTTGGAATCATGCTTTGCAGTGAATGGGGTTCAGTGAGCTTTGGTTTGTCAGTAGGGCACTCAGGGTCTCTGAATTGCAGAGGAGGAATGAGGCACTTGGAAATGCTCTTCAGATCCACCATACTGTCCTAGTAGCAAGGGGTCAAAGTTCCAGATTAGTCATGGTGTTCTAGACAAAGGGCACTGCAGAATATGCATGGCCTCTGTGTGTACAACCAAACCGCCTTTGGTCTGGGAGCCTGTGAACATGTGTATTCATACATGCATGTGTGCGAACAACAAGTGGCTTTGAGCGCACCACCTCTGCAATCTGCCACAGTCCTCTCCACAGGAATCAGATCCGCAGGCAGAGGCCTCGTAATTACTGTGGAAGAGGGCAAGTCCTGGCCCAATCCTCTATATGCATAACAGTGCTTCAAAAACAAGTGAGCGTGTTGATTCCTGTGTGATTGCCAGAGCCAATGCACCATGGTAAGCCAGCCACAATCAAAATTAGGCCACCAGGCATATATGCGATCTGCCCAATAAATGCTAATTAGATTTAACTCTAAATTGTTCCTAATTATTTGAGGTTTGTGCCTCAACATGAAGCACATTCATTTGGGATGTGAGGAATTCTCATCTTGGGGCGTTTAAACATTAGCTTAAGGTGTTTGTTTTTGTCTAAAATTAAATGATCATTTTTGCTTTTTAAATTTTTACAGTAAAGTCCAAGAGGATCTGGACTCGGCCTAAAGAACTTTATGAAAACACAAGCTTGAATGAGGCCGCTTGATTATGGATATGGCACCTGTCCGAGGCTGAACACTGCCTTTATTGACTTGCTTTCTTTAGCTTTAGAGCCATAGTTCAGTGTACAGGCCTGACTCACTGTGGGAGATGAAACATCCACACTAACTAACTCCCTGCTCTCCAGAGTGCATGACTAAAGCTGTTTTCGCTAGAGACACTGAAGGATTTGCTATTTTGAAAATCCTTTTTTTTTCATTAGGTTCAGCAAGAATTAAGGCTAAAGGCCTTTTTGTGTAATTTAAAACTTGACAAACTGCCAGCATCTCTGATTCTGCTTGAATTAAGGTATGATTTGATGGCGATGACAAAGTTCTGTTTGTTTTTAAATTTTATGAATGTGTCCACAGACCCATTCATGAGAGATTTTACATGATGTGCAAAATATAAGAGAAATTCATAGATGTACAGTACTGTAGACATTGGAGACTGCAAGAGGACAACAAATTCCTTTGATATCTGTGCATCTTGTTTTCATTGATCATTTTGCATTATCTTTCACAAAGCTGTGGTCAATGGTGCAGAAACCAGTTACTGTATATGATGGGGATGGGGATGGAATGTTTGTTTTTACTTCCTAAGAACGGTGCAATTCATTTGATCTAAGAACTACTATATAAATCAATTATTTCTAAATTAAATGAATACACATTCTGTACAGATTGAAGGATGGTTTTATTAGCATTTCTTAAGTAGGTTCTCTTCATTTCTTAAGAAAATTCTCTTTTGGCATGATCCCATATACTTGTCACTTGTGAGTAAGCCACAGTTTATTTGTGTTTGAACCAAGAGAAATACTTTATTAAAATACAATTTTGAGAATGAAAACATAAAATATAAGAACTATTTAACTAAAGCCCACTGACAAGTTTCATTTAGATTCCTTAACTGTAAAATGTATTATTAAACCTTTTTGTGTTGTTGTGTTTTGAATGCTTACAATTTTAGATCTTGTCTGTGGTTGTCTAGTAAAAAATTATTTGTGTGTCACAACATTCTTCTCTTAAAAATATTTTTGGTGCTTCTTGTTTGTTACAACTGGAAGTTCATTTCCTCATCTGGGTGTATTTTTGATGCATCTTCATAAAGGAATTTCCATTTTGAGGTGCTAATTCTAACGCAGTCCAGTAAAACCCTCTAGTGTAAATTATATTGGAAAGTGACAGTATAGTCACCGATGGGCCACTGACATATATTCTGACACACTTGAGCACTCTTGTTCAAATGGCTTGATATTCACGCTACATAATTATTTGCAAATGCTCAGCTGGCCTTTTAAGATGTATATTTTGGCTCCTCCTGACATGTCTGGGGTAGATATCACTCGTCGGTCTCCTTTGTATGGGAAAGATTGAGGAGATTTCATCATGTTTGATCGTTGTGAGGTCTGTCTTTGATGCCTAGCCTGATGGTTTTAAGTTGCTGTCGAGATTCTCATGTGGGGGATTCCTGCAGCTTTCATTTCAGCCATAAATCTTACTGTTAAAATGGCAAATTAGCAAGCATTTTTTGAAAACATTTGAATTTTTTCACCGAGAGGGTTCAAATGAGAGAGCAAGTGAGAAAGAGAGAGCGAACACAGATCAATGCTGACCTATGAGGCAGCTGTTGGCCACTCACCACTGTGTGTTTGAAACTTCCTGTTGCTGCTTTGGAGCTAGCAGAGGTGCGTGACTGTGCAAAAGTGAATGTTTTTATGTTAAAGAGAACCAGGAGACGTGGCATGTCACGCATGGAGGTGCCAAGCCTTGAAACGGAGAAACAGACCCCCCACTTTCTTCGCACTGTTCTATCTCCTCACAGAAACTTTCAAGCACAAGATATAGTGCTGTTAAATCCTCCCTAAAGCCTGTTAAATACCAGACATTTTCTTTTTTAATGAGCTTACAGTGTTTTTCCCCATCCTCTATTGTACTGGCTAAATAATCTGTGAATTTGGATAAATTCCAAAACAGTTCTTTGAAGCTTTTTCCCCCCTAAGCGTGTGTTTTTACTCTTGGCCAGTTTACAAGCCCAGATTAGACTCTATTGTTTCAGAGCCAAGCTTAGTGAAGATGTTACCATAGTTATCAGCATGTCTCTTCAGAGGATCAACCACAGACGTTCGCTTAATTATTTTCTTTTTGCTCCCCTAATTACATCCCTGAGGGGTCATCACCAAAAAAAAATTGTGTCAAAGTCATGATGGGCTCACAAATGTGTAACAGGGGAGGATGAATGTGGGCTTTAAATGAAGCGCTCTGCTTTAATCCATCTGAGATGCTCCACTAAGTGGCACCACCTGTTTCCTGTTGCACTAAATGCTATTGGAGTGCGTTGAGTAAGATACAGATAAATGTGAATAAATATGCAACAGTCAGTGAGTTTATGTTTCTGGGAGCCGTGACTGAGGTTAATTGACTCAAGGGCCTTTCAAAAAATCAACCACATGGCTGAAATATAACTTGCATGGTACACAGTTCCAGATTGTTGAACAGCAAAATAAAATAATGCTGAGAGAGAGAGAGATTGGCTCTGATCCAGAGCTCTAAGCTAACACATGAGACAGTTGGTATTGTTGAAAAGTTTTACAAATGGTAGCACCATCACCTGATTATTGTAAAGAGCACAAAAAAAGAAACAAAAACAATAACAGTAGTTATATTATTAATAATATTTTATATTTTTTTAATTGTGATTTTTCTAACAACTAATATTATATATAATATGAGTATGGTCAAATTAAAATTACTACTGCAATATTTTTAATTTTCATCAGTGCACCAGTGCAAAATTTAGTCACTTTCAAGAAAAATGGTTGCAAAAACGTTACAGTTTAGTTTAGTGCCCTGCATTTACACATTTCTGACCATTCACATTTCACATTTTGCAGCTCCCATCTTGTACTGTTACATTTCAACAGTTTAACAGAGACAGATCTCAATTATTATGCAGACATGATACAATGCATTTGGAATCTGCCCTTGATGACCTGTTTTCACCCTCTATATTTGCATTTTAACATAAAATTAGGTGTTTATCACCTTCTTTTCTCAAAGTGATCTTCAAGTACACCAATTGTGAATTTGAGGAACGTAGCCTGCAGCATAGTTTGATTCTGCAGCCTTACACTTCCCAATGTATCCCTCTGTTCTCTGTGTCCCATGGCCAGCACATTGTTCCAGATCCCTGCAGAGCTACAGCGGACCTTGTCTGCCAAACCTGAAGCCGATGATATTATATTAGCCCACAGCTGCATAAAATCGACCTAATTTTTATGCCTTTCATTTCATCTGTACTTTTTTCTTTTACCTCTCCCCCTTGTTTTTCCCATCTTCGTACTGTGCTAGCATGATATCACCCTCAGTGGATTTTAAAGAGTGATGGTTTTAATTAGTCAGGGTAATGACAAGTAATTAACTCCCAACACAAGTGGCCAGTGCACTGCTCCTTTAGGCCCACCTCTGAGATCGCCTGATATTTAACAGGGTTTTCTTTTTTTGTTATGTTACTCAATACATTTTCTCTAGGCACACGCTGAATAGTGAAGATGCAAGTTTTACACTTCAACTCTGAATATTATCTCTAGATTGAAAGGGATCATATTTTTGCTACTGCACAAGAGAAATAGTATAATCTTTTGTATACCATTAAAAGCTGAATTTACAGTCACTGCTGTTAGGGGAGGTCTCATTGAGTCAAAGGAGAAGTTCTGGATATCAGAGTTGGAGAAAGTTCTAATTCAAGCATGTCTCTCGCCTAGTCTTCAGTTCAGCTATTCCACTGAGACGCATGGGGGTGTGAAATTTCTCTAAGTCTCTTGTCAGTCTCTCTCTGTTTCTCTTTTGTCTGTTTCTTCTGACAGAGCATTAGTAAGGGTTGGTGAGGACAGAGCAACTCTGCCACAAAATAAAGAAAGGCTGGGGTTTGAGGGCTGAGCGTATTTCAAAGTGTCGCTGTAAAGCCACATGGCTGCTCAGTCTCTAATACCAGGCCTCATACCTGACTGCTCGAAGATTATAGAAAGTCTCAGTGTGTTCTTCCAGACCTCAGGAGTAAATAAGGCAAAACCAAAGAAAGGAAAGAAAGAGATTTAGAAAAAGAGACACAGAGGCACATGGAGCGCTTAAAACAGGGAGACTGACTCAGAATCAGACGTGCATGAGTGTCTTGGCCTGGTAACCAACGGATGTTATACACACCCGAAGAACATCTGTCATTCTGCACACTCTTTAAAGGTGAAGTGTGTCATTTTTTGGATGATATAGCTTTGTCCTAGTTTAATATGCAGAGGAGATTATTTATAGGTCGATGTCACTGAAAAGTGTAAACTCAGTGGTTATTTGAGCATCCAAACTCATTTGCTCAACCAGTTTGTGGTGTGAATATCTATTTGAAATGGATATTCTTTATGCGGTTCTGTTAAGTGATGCTAGTGGGGCAGAAGTCACACAATCCACCTTTAAAAGTACAGTTCACGCTGAAACAGGGAAAAATTGTATACTTGAACTAATTTTAATGACTTCCATCTGTGAACACGGTAGATATTTTATAAAATAAATAAATCCCCACTGATTTCTTTCATTCTGTAGAAAAAAGAAGTTGAAACAATACTCAAATCACCCGTTTTTTTCCCCCCACAGAAAAACAGACTGAAGATTAATGTCATTATCATTTTTGGGTGAACTGTCTCTTTAAGAAAGAACGTGTGCCAGTGTACTACAGAATATCGCTGCAAACATTCACTGGGATTGTACCAACAGGATGCTGATGTACATTTTTCCAAGTAGTCTTTACCACAAGACACCTCATTCCTGTTGTCGTGGGAAAAGTACTATAAAATTGAGGTGCCCCCCCTCCTTTATGACCATTACCCACATACTATATTTTTATTCCTATGTTCTTATGTTGTTTACTGGAAAATGTATGAGCCCTGTTTACAAGTCATGTAAAGTTTCCACACATTTTCTGCCTCTAGGGTCCACACACGTTGCCTGTTGAAGTAATGGCCTATATACATCCCATTGTCCATCACATTTAGCAAATTTTTATGTATTTATTTTTTAATGTACTTGGCTCTAAAACAACTAGCGGGTCTAAAGCGCTAGATCGTTAACCCAGACGTCTGATTTCGAAAGGCTTTGCAAACGTGGCGTAATTGCTGAGATCATTAAGTGCAGGTTCTTGAAATTCCTCGCCACATAATATGGAAGACTGAGCTGAAACCATGATGCCTGCACAATAAATCTCCCCTGCCTGCTGTACGGCTTGATTATGATGAGGAATTAAAGCTCTGCCTTTGATAACTGCTGGGTTCTAGTTGCTAATGCTCAGTGATCCACAGCAATGGGAGAACAGAAGGAGCTGACGCACGCTTCAGTGCCACAGCGGTATAAAAGCAGACTTCTGTTCAGCAGCGTTACTGAGGCAGGCTTCAGTGGTCTGTGTTTTAAAGCTAAAATGGTTCATAAACGTGATCCCTGTCTGTCCACAGCCCCAGCGCTACTCTCACACTCACCCACATCAGCTTATAAACTCTCTGAACCCTGCAGGTTTCACTCTCTCACTTTTCTCTTTCTTTGTCTCTGTATTGCTTTCTTCTGATAATTGAATGTGTATTATAACACAGTTTTCTTGAATACTTGGTCAATCACAGAATTCCATTGTCAAATATTTTGTGCACTTACTGCTAAATTATCGACTTAGACTTTCTTATTACCTTGTATGTTATATATTTAATATACTAATATATGGATTTATTTTCTTAATTCGCAAAATAAACTTTAGAAGTTCACACGTTCTCTGTCGTGGTTAGAGGTTGATTTTTGCGACTTTTGCTGGTGGTACTTTTTCTGCCCTGTCAGCAGCTGCTTCCAGATGTGGACTTACCAATTCCAGCTCCTTCATTACTACACAGGCAGATACAGGATATATGGCCCAGGGGTCTGCACAGAGCCACGAGATGGTTTGAGACCTCAGCAAACAAAGTGTCAAGGGATATTTGTGCTTCTGGCATGAAGTGTTGCAAACAAGCTGTACTTTTATTTGTCATTAAGGTTGAGGAGGAGAGAATGTTGACGTTTCTGTGAGCTATGACCTCAGGCCCTGACAGTTTGTCTGTTGTTGGAGATTTGGTTGAGGAAATGGGGGATGGAAGCCCCTCGTGAGTCGTCTTGGTTTGCCTGCTCAGAGGTGAAAGAGTTTAGTAGAGAAAATAAATAAGAGTGTATGGTTACAGTTCTGTCAGCAGCTAGATCTGTCTGATACTGATAGGTCAAGATCCCTGTCACTCAAACTCGGCTCCCTCCCTTTTATTTCTCTTTCTGGCTTTCTTTTTCTCCCAAGGTCAAGGGATTTCATTTGTAATTTTAAAAAGTTCAAAAGTACATATATAAAATTATAATAAAAAAATACTACAAGCTATATATATATATATATATATATATATATATATATATATATATATATATATAATTTTTTTTTTTTTTTTTTATAGACTAGCCTGGGGTTTGCTTCGAACAACTAGTAAAATAATTGGTTAGGAAGCTTTTTATAATCTGGTTGGTTTGGGGTTAATCTGACCCTGGTTTGACATGTTTTTAGTAGTTTAAAAATTGTTTATGAACTTTTAACTAGTTTACACTCAAAAACAGTGCAATATGCTATGCAATGGCAAAAAGACATCCATCTGAATGTTGTATCTGCAATGCTTTACAGATCAAAAACATTCTTTTTAAACAATATCTTTAAAAAGTAATCCTCTTGTCGACAAAAATTACGAGATTAAGAAAAAGGAATAGAAATCCCTCAACACAATCACACAAAAAAGGTAGAAACTGGAGTCTCCCCAAATCTAGTAAAGCAAAACGAGGCAGAGAGTCACTAAAGGAAATAAACAGAGAGCAGTGGACTGATGGTCCACATGAGATGCTGTGTGTTTATCAGACAGCGAGTAAAGCCCAGCTGGCTTCCATTTGGGTAGGTGTGGGCCAGAGGCCAGGATGGAGCAGAGCTCAGTTGCACTCAGCTCAGCTAAACACAGCGCTTCTCCTCGCTAAGACACAGTCCTGACCCTCTTTGATGTCATACTGCTCTAGCTTCCTCAGACAACCCTGTATAATTACCAGGCCACATAATAAGACCACTTGGCTCCAGCTCTAACTTATAAACATGCACACACAAACACATGCTGCTGACCGCATGAATGTGCTTTCTCAGATACGTGAGCACAGCGTGCATGCAAAGTGATGATCTAGCAAAATAGCTGGTGCAAATATAAACACATTTCTAAACTGAGCATCCACATTGTACTGTTGTTGCATCAAGACACTTTAGAAATGGATATGAAAGCAAAGCTCTGTGTAATCTCTGTGTAACTTTTCTTTTCTTTCTCTCTCCTCTGTGTTTGTGTTTTTTGGCCTCAGGAGAATAAAACCGGTGAGCAGACAGCACAGAATTCAAACACCCCACCCATGGAAAAGACAGGAGACGTGGAGAATGGCAACAACAACAGCTTGTCCCAACCGGACCTCACTAGCACTCCTGGCAAAAGCATAACATGTAAGTATGAAACAATTGGACTATGTTACCGAGCAGCCCTTTACAGTTTGTTTGTACTTGGTCTGTCTGTTCCATTTTTATAGAAGCAGATGAAATGATGAGGAAATTACGGCTGATGACACTTGACCAGAGGGACAGAGATGTTAAGGTCACTGTTATAAAAGAATCTGGGTCTTGATTAGGATTTGATCCTAAATTCTGTGCATTTCATCCTATGTTGAGAAAGGAAAAAATGAGTATTTATAAAGACAAAAAACTGATGTGAAAATTTTCTCATGCGTATAAAGAGCATGCACATAAACTTTTTAGGGTTCCAACTTTGTTTATTAAAATTTATGTGAATTTAAAGACAAAAAAATGGACACAATATATGAATATCACAATATGCATTAACATTATTACATGCACAAATGAACAACTGCTTTGTAAAAATAATCACAACCTTTTTATCTCACAACTCAGATATTTTAAAAGAAAGAAAGAAAGAAAGAAAGAAAGAAAGAAAGAAAGAAAGAAAGAAAGAAAAAAAGCCCAGATTGTGAGATATAAATAAGGAATAAATTGTCTGAATTGCGAGAAGGAAGGTCATTTTTTTGTTCTATGGCAGAAAAGACGTAAATTCAGAATTCAGGGGAAAAAAGTAAATCGTGAAAAAATTATAAATAAAAGGTTTAAATTAAAAGTTTATACAAGCTTATATCTCCTAATTTGGACTGTTTTTCTCAGAATTGCAAGCTTATTTTTTTTTTGTAATTACGTCACAAATTAATTTAGCTTAAAGTCTGCATGAAATCAAATTTTACAATATTTTTGTTAGCGCACATTGCTAGTCTTAAGGTCAACAGTTAATTCCTGCAAGTTAATCCTCTAAAAAAAAATTTTTATTTTGGTAATCTTTAATCAAAATCTAATCATTTACTTCTGCTCTGGAATGGCGTTCCTTCTCTGATGACATCAGTTTGACGGCTTGGGCAGAATATGCTTAACCATGCCCCTCCGACTGTTAGTTTGCTGCGAATGAGAGATGAGAGGAGGAGAGCAAAAATTGTGCATTTAGGAAAATATTTTGTCTGTTTGTTTTATGTTTTATGACTTTGTTCATAAATTTGGGTTTGTCAGTGAAATATTTTTGTACTGCTGTATTTATAGGATATTCGAAAGACAGGAAATGATGTGGGGAAAGGGATCAGGGTTTGAAATCGGCCATTTATGAGGGCCTCATCTCAATAGCTTAGAGCAAGTTTGCTAACAACAGGGCCACGTCTCTGACTGATCTTGAGCAACTGGAGATGAAGCAGTGATGTGTACCAGTGCTAAGGAGTCTGTGGTGTGTCTGTGACTGTGTAGGTATAGACTGGGTGTGTACTAGTCAGTAGGCTATGACTAAGTCCTCTGACTAATGGGTAGGTTGTTGATATGTCCTGTTACTGAGTCACACAGCACCAGTCCCCTCGGGGACAGCTTACCCACCCATAACCTGAAATAACTACATACACATAATGAGCACATTGACTAATCATTCACTCAGTTGTGTTCGTTTTTATCTACAGGTCTGTGTATTAAATACATTTATAAAATAGTAGAGCAGAAATATTGCTGAACCCAGACATAGATTCACTTTGGCAGGACAATGACAGAGGCTCTCATGTCAGCTGAAGTTGGTTAAGAGGTGCGTGAAATGGCCCACACTTGCTTTATTTAACAACCGAGATTTTATATTTTTGGAGGCAACTGCTATTGTTGTGATGTTGCCTTGGTTACAGTGCCAGGTGAGTTATAGCACTGTCCTTTTGGCAGTTAACGCCAGCTTTCTTACTGCTCTCCAAAGCATATATTGGTGATAGTGTTTCATAGCCTTTCAGCTTACTTTTCACATGAAACATGGGCTTTTGGGTTTGTATGATGTCAATTTATTTGAAGTATAATAGGGCTGAGTGGTATATACCAGTATATATACCATGCAATGGTAGAAATGTGTGACCAGTAGAGATTTTGCTGTAGCATGGTAGATGTATGTGAGAATGTGAGAATGACCAAACATGGATGGTGCTAATGTACAGAGTAGAGCATGCCTAAAAACAAGTAAATATGAGAATTTGTTCTTTAGGGATGTTCGGTTTCATATAATTGCTTATGTATGGTGCGAGTGTACAGTGTGAGGTATATTCTTTAAAAACATTTCATTTTAGTAAGGAGTTTCAATGAAGTTAGAAGTTTTTGAAAGAAGTCTCTTATGCTCACTAAAGCTGCATTTATTTGATCAAATATTCCAAATAAGCATTGTGAAATATTGCAGTTTGTTAAATTTTTACATTTTATTTATTCCTGTGATGGCAAGGCTGAATTTTTATCGCCCATTACTCCAGTCTTCTGTTACATGATCCTTAAGAAATATTTTTTGGACTTTATAAATATTGTTACTGTCACTTTTAATCAATTTAATGCATCCTCCTTCAAAAATAAAATAAAATAAAATAAATAAATCTTCTTTTTAAAAAATCTTACTGAACTTTAACAGTACTGTATAAAACAGCTTATATTTCACATTTGCATTTAAACTCAAAGGCGTGAAATTTTGGCTATTTCAACAGATGGCTGAATGCAGGTTAAATGCTTCTTTACAAGAAGTCATCAAAGCCCAGCCTTAGCCCCATTGCACTGGTACTTTTACAGTTATTGCTAGGGAAAGAAAGCTTACCTTGACTTCCTGTAAGTGTTATTCCATGATGAATAAATAGATCCATGCAGGACCCCAATGAGACAGCGGTGAGCATGTTTGCACACTGTCACAGGTTATGTGAAACTTACTGAGAATAAGTATGCTAAGGACAGGCCCGCACTGTGTGTGTGTGTGTGTGGTAGGTGAGGTCGTGCTCTGGTTGTCCAGTCTAAGCCCGTGCACTGACACATTCCAGACACCTACTGCTGCTTATTTACAGGAATAATTGTGCTGGGGCCGCTATAGCTGAGCTCTGCGGCCATTTCCTCTCTCACATTCACCTCCTCCTGGAGACCATTACAGTACATCTGAGCATATGACCAGCTAAACTTTATCTTGCAGGAAACCAAGGCACCGACTAAAAACAAAATTGGTTGTGGTGGTTGTAAGTACCGTGACTGGAATTCTTGCAGAGACTTTGAAAAACAGAAAGGCTTGTAACATGATCTCATTTTCTCTTCACAGTCTAGCAACAGTTAATTTAGAAAAATTATGTTCACAAAAGTTAAATGTTTTTGAAGGCATGTGTTTAATAGGCATGTGGAAGGTGATCACGCTAACTTGGTGAGCATTGACTGCTCATATGGCAATGATACTGAAAGCACAGCTCATGTTTGCCCACTTCCACAAATCTGTCACACTTTAGTGTGTCATAATGTGTAGATTTGGTGTGACGGTATGACATTACCTGTCTAAAAGTTCCCAGTAATGAGCTGGCCAGGGTGCAGTGGAGACTCTCTACAGGCTGATTTGTGTAAACGCTTGGCCACAGCATCGGGGTGTTTAAGACCCCGCAAAGACCCAGCGTTCCGTGTCAGTAAGAAGAAAACATAAAAAGGAGATTATGCATCCTGCATTTCTTGGCTCGTCCCTTGCACATTTTTTTAAATGGCCATAAAAATGGCAGTGTTACGATTGCATAACAGAATGGACAAAATGTACAACTTCTCAACCTCAATTTTTTCCCTGCAAATGTGTCTCCCTTGAGACACGTGTGGTTTTATTTGCAGATGGACCCATGAGATATGCCTATTTGGGACTCGTAAAATGTTGAACACTATTGCATCATCTGCTTTATAAGAAGTTTGCAATCTTTTATGGATCCATATGTGCTTTGAGGCAGGCGGTTGCTTATTTATCTTTTGTTTTATTTGATTTTTGCATATATATATATATATATATATATATATATATATAAAAGATATGCTTCTCGATAGTGATGTAGCAAGTTTTATTTTGTGCAGAAATCAGCAACTTTTGTTGAAAACAGAAGTGTGAAGTTTCAGCCAGGTCCAAATGCTCCAGTTCAGGGTAATGATGTCATAGATGTTGCATGCATGTCTAGACTGAATGCCTTTGACAGGCTGTTAGAGTGCAGAAAAGGCTGTTAAATTCACTTTTTTACTTTGGATCTGTGTCTAGTGTGAGTGAGAAGTGAAAAAGAGAGTGAGAACATGGGTTCAGGTTCAGGTCCTCTAGCAGAGTCTGTATTGACGTCATGTAAGTGAAGATTGCTTTTACAAAACCATTTGCTGGTTGCCATTTTTAAAAATGCTCACTCATGCTACTCAATGTTTTAGGGCATAAAAAGGTTAGTACTTGTAGATTTTTTTTTTCTTAGCTTAATGTCCAATGTTTGCATTAATACATTTAATTCAAAGTCTGGTTAATATATTAACAGTCTTGGGAAAAAAAATCTGAATATGAGACTAATTGGTCTTAAGAAAGTCCTTCTGTAACGTTTGCATAAGGCAAGAGACAGGTCTGTCCACTGGCCTGAAATTCTCTCATTGGCCTTGGGCCACTGGGTCATCCTTATTTATGAGCCATGGGATGAATTTAATGATACGACTTTCCTCTAAAAGCCAATTAGCCTAATCTACCTATGACATCTGGTTTTAAACTCACCTTGTGTGATGCAATTACATAATGACTGTAATCAGTACTGAGTGTCTAGGCTGTTGTGTTCGTGCATCAGTATACTCACTCTTACACTCTTATCAGCAGGAGCACTTCAAGATATTTATTTTATCAATGTGTTTTCTCTGAACTGATCACATGACCGTACTGCTTTTCTGATTGACAGAACACCAGCTAGGAAAATGATGACCGGGGATGTCCATATACTGTATAAACAGGGAAAACGGCTTCTGAGATGGCTTGATAAAAATTGAATTTGTTCAGACTCAGAGAATAGTCTCATTGCATATCCCACCTCTGTCAGTCCCATTCTGGCCCTTTTTAGTGAATTATTCAGCTTCAGCAAGGTTTAAAGCTCAGTTCCTGTCTCACTCACATCATCTATTATCACTGTTCAGAGGGGCCGGCATCAGGGGAAATAAAGGACTTAAAGGAAGAGGGGAAAATGCTGGCTTAAATTACAGCTTTAAAATTCCCTGATTAGAGTCTTCATTGCTGGAGATTGTCATTAAAATGAGCTCAGGCAGAATGGGATTAAAGACTACTGTCTCTCTTGTGAACCTACTGTATGCTGTATTTTTTGTTTGAGGCCACCCTGTAAAATGTAGCTCTGCTTCTCAAAGAGCTGTATCATTTAACCCTTGGCGTTTAGATGTTTTCTTTTTCTTTTCAGTTTTACCGACAACAGACGTCCTTGTTTAAAAAGTAGGGGATTTCCTTCTCACTGGTGTGAAGATATGGTGCTTTTATTTGCACCATCTGTCCTACACATTGGTATTATTTCTTTCTTTATTTTTGCTCTTGAAGCTGTCACGTGTTTGTGTTTTCATTTTGTATTAATGAAAAAATGCTGACTCACTGGATTCTGTGGCCCTGTGGGCTTTAAACAGAAGGTAGTGTTACTCACGGCTGTTTGGGGCAGTGGGGGACTTTAAATGAAGTGTTACGGGAAGCCTGGGGCCCTGGGCAGGGAATTTAAGATGAGATAATGCAGCTGACGTCTGGGGGTCTCAGGGGCCCAGAAAGGCACATGTTCAGATGATTTAGTGGGTCCTCAGTGGTTCTGCACACCTAGAGAAACTTGACATCTCAGGGCTGAATTGTGTATTTTAGACAGAATGGGCGATGCTGAGAGTTGTTGATTCATGTGCTTCATGGATGATTTAGGAATATATATAATTTTATTTGTAAAAAATGAAATGTACCTAATTTTTTTTACAAGCAATCTGAAGATGATTCACCCCTTGTCTGACTGTCTCCACCCACAGATGATTTCAGACTGTAGTGTAATGCACCAATGAACTAATATTTTAGCAGCAGAAAACTATTTAAAGACGAGACCTTCAGTAAAGCCTCTTCTAAAGAGAACTGTTTCCTCTGTGATTTACTTCCTTCCATTTGTCATCAGCTTCACATCCACACATCCATTTCTTAACACACTCATTCTGTCCACCTCTCCCTTTTTTCTGGTGTTCTGTGGTTTTTGGGTGCATGGTAAATAATAAAAGCCGATTCAGTTGATAGTAATATATAGTCTCTTCCAGTATCGTCTATATAAATATGATTTTTGTTCTGGATATGAGAGCACAAGACATGTCGTAGTTTTGCCCTCTGATTTTCAGCAGAGAAACTTCTGACTTCTGTAGAAATTTCTGTCTTTCTGGCAGATGCCCAGGAGACCGACTGACGCTGCCTGTTTACTGCCCTAAACACAAATGCGCACAAACAAAGTAACATCCCCGAGTCAAATACCTCATCCAAAAACTGCCTCACAGGATAACACAAATATGCCCTAGTGTTATTGTGGATTCAATTCCTGACCACCAACTTTCCAAAAAAATGCCCAGTGGTCTTTAAATATGTTTACACCCTTTAACCGCGTGTGCACTTTTATTTAGGTCAAAAAAGTTTGAAATGCTGTGGGTGTAACTCAAGCAGTGTACAATACAGTGCTGTTCTGAGAGCCACTAATGCATCTATTTAACCTTGAAATAGGCACTTTGAAAGCAAGTTTGAATGAGTCAAAGTGAAAACAATGTGTGTTTGTGAAACTGTTTCTTAAGAGTATATGTCAGGACATAAGTTTTAATCTTACTTGAAAATGTTTCATTTTTCTTTGGCTGGATTTGAAAAGCCGTTGTGTTATTGTCTAACAAGTTTCATTTTTCATCTTCTCAAAGAGCCACTCTGTATAAAGACACCTAGTCTTACCCTTACAAAAAAGTGGAACTTTCATTTCATACAGTAGCCTTCATCGAGTGACATTCACACTTAAATGCATTTATGCATTGTTATAGGAGCACTTGAGTTTTAGTGTCTTTTGTTTTACTTTGCAAACATCCTACAGCAATATCCAGATATTTATTGAACATTACTAAGTGGAACTACAAAGCATTTGTACCCTTAGTTTAAAACATATTTGTACTTTATTTTTATATTGTATCTTTATTTTTTATTTTATTTTTATACATGTACCTTCATCTCTGTGATTTACGAGCACTGCTTCTGGACAGGAGAGATGCACATTAGGGATTTTGTTTTTAAAGACATCATTGGTTACTAATAAACATGTTATCTGTTATCAACATAATGTTTTGAATTAATGTTACTGAAAGAATCTCTTATGCTCACCTAAGGCTGCATTTATTTGATCACAAATACAGTTTTTACAGTAATACTGTGAAATAGTTTTGCAGTTTAAAATAACTGTTTTCTATCTTAACCTAAAATGTACAGTAATTTATTCCTATGATGACTGAACTGAATTTTCAGCAGCCATTACTCCAGTCTTCTTCTAATAATAATAATAATAATAATGATAACAAAAACACATCATTATTTTTGTGAATATTTTGTTTTTAAAGTATTTTATTTTCAGGATTTCTTGATAAATAGAAAGTTAAAAAGAACAGCATCTCTTTTAAATATTTTTGTAACATTTTAAATGTCTTTACTCACTTTTTAGTTGAGGGCATTCTTGCTGAAAACAAGCAGTACATTTTATTTATATATATATATATATATATATATATATATATATATATATATATATATATATATATATATATATATATATATATATCTTAGTTTCCCCATACTTTTGAATGGTAGTGTATATTGTAGATGCTGGACCGCAGTTGGTGGTGATATAGAAGTATTTGAGGTTTACTGCCTTTGTCTCTGTGTATGAAAGAATCACAAAGAATCACACATCACTGCTTCAAATGTCAGATGTAAATCCACGGTGAACTGTAACTGTTTCTGAAGTGTTGATCCTTCAACTAGAGCTGGCAAGTTCAAGATCATACACATTAAAGCCTGGCAAACAACGGGGGTGGAAGTTCATTATAACCCCATTCCTACACCGAACATATGGACTCAAGGATGATGTTTACCTGCTTGAAAGAAGGAACTCCTTTCACTTCTAAAGAAATGCTGTCTTTTATTCTTTTCATAGACTCTGACATTTAATGCACTTCATATAAAGTTATCTTTTTTTCTTTTTCTTCTTCTTCTTTATTACAAACCGAACAGCTGGAGTAATATTTGAAATGGAAAAATATCCAATCAGAGTGAATTTGCTTGTGGTCTGACCTCGGCCAGGCTCCAACACTAGCACACTGTGGGCATGTGTCCGCTCAGCCATTATCTAATGTAACTGATTGCCAGTTCTGTCTTCTAGACCTTCGAGCGTCAGACTCTGTGAATAGAACGAGGTGTGTTTGTGTATGTTTTTCCTGGACTCTATGAAATCCACATGCCTCCGCATGGGCACCAGACATCTTCCTATGAACTCTGGCTCTCTTATTATTCCCTTCAGTCGTTTCTCATGCGTTAAGGTCAAGAAAATATTTAGTGCAGCAATATGATGGGATTAAATGCTATCATCATTCACAAAAAAATATAACAAAACATTTCACGTAAAAGGCCCATTTAGACTTTCTCTGATTTGGGGCTTTATTTCCTTTGGCTCTGAAGGTCTGCATTTCACATTTCATAGTTTTTCTTTCTTCCAGAATAATTAGTCTTTTGCGGTGCTCAAGAGTAAAATATACGAAGTGCTGTAGACTGCTTGCCAAAGTCAACTCCACGAGCAGTTTGTGGAGGAACACTAGAACATTTGTAGGCTGTAAACTCACAGGGAGACAGTGTCTGAACTTCAGAACACCAAACGTTTGGCCTCATCCTTACACCCAATGCAAAAAAGACTGACATTTTAATCATAACGTTAGTCGTAACTTAGCTGATATGCCTCTTCTTTTTTTCATTACCCTGATCAGACTGCACTGCGGCGTATCATTGTACACGCTTTTTTGTTTTCAATGACAGCCTACGTGGATTGTGGTCCGCTTTTCAAACAGTTGTCCACCATATGGTGCCCAGTTTTAAGAGCTTAATTGAGTATTTGTTTAATCAGTGCCTGTGCCCGAAACAAAGCATTTATTAACTGGGCTGGTGTGGTTACACGTGGTCTGCAGTTGTGAGGCCGGTTGGATGTACTGCCAAATTCTCTGAAATGTCTTTGGAGATTGCTTATGGTAGAGAAATGAACATTACATTCACGGGCAACAGCTCTGGTGGACATTCCTGCAGTCAGCATTCCAACTGCACGCTCCCTCAAAACTTGCGACATCTGTGGCATTGTGCTGTGTAATAGAACTGCACATTTTAGAGTGGCCTTTTATTGTGGCCAGCCTAAGGCACACCTGTGTAATAATCATGCTGTCTAATCAGCATCTTGATATGCCACACCTGTGAGGTGGCTGGATTATCTCGGCAAAGGAGAAGTGATCACTAACACACATTTAGACAGATTTGTGAACAATATTTGAGAGAAATAGGCCTTTTGTGTACATTGAAAAAGTCTTAGATCTTTGAGTTCAGCTCATGAAAAATGGGGGCACGAACAAAAGTGTTGCATTTATAATTTTGTTCAGTATATGTTACAGCATGTTTCAGAGAAAGAAAAAAATCCTATGTTCATGACTCTTTACTATAGAGCTTGATTACTGCATTTATTTTAAAGCCATCCTCTACTATAAAATCACTAGTATTTGGCCCCTTAGACTTCTGCGGTTTTATTTATTTTTAATTTTCGAGGCACACAGTAATGTGCTTGATTTGTGTATGTTGTCTTGTCATTTGCTCTCTGTGGGAAACGAAGCATAGCGGTGATCTCATATTGTTTGTTTGTTCCTTTGTGTACTCTTCCTGCAACTCTGAAGCAATAATATGCAAATCCATTCTGGTCTCTTGATCTCAGTTTATTCATTCCTGTTTCTTTTGTTTGTTTGCTTGTCTGTTTGTTTTGGACTGTTTCTCTTTGGTCCTTTGAAGCTGGTTGGGGGGAAAGCCATCATACTGAAACGATACACAACCAAAAATGAAAGGAAACATTATGAGTAAACAAACAGTAGAAGAGACAGATGAACATGATAGAGTAACTAAGACAGTGAATCTGAAATCATGAGCCGTATCATTGTGTCTAGTCATAGTCAACAGTTTAGTGCTGACCAGCTATATTGTAAACACATGCGTTTTTCCCATCACGACTCCTGTCCCTACTGAATGCTGAAGGCTTTTTCCCAGAAACAAACTCTACACTGGAATAAATCTCAGTCAGTCTTGCCCTTGTTTCCTGTGGTTGACCTGTTGAAAACACTAGGATTGGGAGATAAATTAAATTTGCTGGTTTTGTCGGTGATTTTTAAAATTAAGCAACATGTGCTTTTTATATACTCATTAAGTTTCCTAAAACCTCGTTAGACTAGTTTTGTGATCTGACAGATGTTTTAATGGACTCTGATTTAAAGTAGCAAAAAGGTCAAACTTTTTAATTAATTCAAAATTTATCTTCAACAATTTATAACTCAAAATAAAGTTTTACAACTTACCCATTATTATTTAATAATAAAAACAACAAAAACAAATTGGTAAAATATATAATCTGTTAAATGTTTTATAGATACTGTAAAGTTAATGTTAAAATATGAACTGTTAAAAGTGTAAATTCAGAAACATTGAGATGCACACTACTGTTTAAAAGTTTGGAAGCAGTAAGATTTTTTTTTAATTAATTAATAGTTTTTCTTCAGCAGTGAGGTATTAGAATGACCAAAAGAAATACAATAAATTAGATAATTAATTAAATAAATAATAATAATAATGTATTATGTTTTCAACAAAAATATTAGGCATAACAGCTGTTTTCAACTCTGATAACAATAAATGTTTTTGACCACTAAATCAGCATATTAGAATGATTTCTGAAGGATCATGTGACACTGAAGAGTAATGGCTTCTGAAAATTGCTTTGCCATCACAGGAATAATTACTGTTGTTATTTTATTCTGCATGCAGCCATGGTTAGCATAAGAGCCTGAAACAAACAAAAAAGTCCTACTGGCCCCCAAATTTAAATCTTGTCAAAATGCTTCAATTATATATATGTGTGTGTGTGTGTGTGTGTGTGTGTGTGTGTGTGTGTGTATATATATATATATATATATATATATATATATATATATATATATATATACACACACAGTGTATTCTTGACTTTCTAAAACTTTCTATAAGATTTACGATGAAGACCTAATTACAAAAAAATTGTAGCACACTACCTCTCCCTTTTTGTAAAGTGGGATCTTTAAGTAAAGTTCTTGGGTATTACACAAGAATCTGCCTGAGGCCCTTTTCTGGTAGTTGATTGGTCCGCGTGAGGAAACGGTTAATTCCATTAGAAGAAACAAGATGCTAACTAAGTTTACTAGCCACAAATATGCAGCTGCTGTTTTCCTTTTACATATCCTCAGGCTGCAAAAGGAGAATAATTACAAAGCAGCAAAAAAGCTGATATAAATCCCAGCTATAACTTTGCTCACCTTTTTGTTTGTTTTCTCTTTCTCTCTCTCTCTCTCTCTCTCTTTCTCTCTCTCTCTCTCAGATCAACCTCAGGCACGGTCTACGCCCATACACCCCACGCTACCTAACTCAGCCGAATCAGCAGCGCTGCTGAGGAGAGACAGCAAGCCACGCAGCAGTGGGGCCAGAAACGGAACCTTTTCACGAGGTGCCTCGTCATCCTCCTCGTCTTCATCCACAGCCCATAAAAACCCCAAGAAACTGAAGTCGAACCCATCCATCAACAGTCAGAGCAGCAAGAGGAGCAAAGGAAGCTCCAAATCCAACAGCTCCCAGATCCCCACAGAGGCCCAGGATGGTGAGTCAGACCGCACTACACATTAGCCCTCGTTGTTTGTACACACTTTCTTTCATTTTCAGGAAGTTTGATGGACGCAGATAAACATCCCTAGCCAGTGACATTTTAGTTGTGACTAACTGTCTGTGCTTCATCCAGATTGCTGTGTCCACTGCATCCTGGCCTGTCTGTTCTGCGAGTTCCTCACACTGTGCAACATCGTGCTGGACTGTGCCACATGCGGCTCATGCGCATCAGACGAGTCGTGCTTCTGCTGCTGCTGCGCTTCAGAGGAATGTGGCGACTGTGACCTGCCCTGTGACATGGACTGTGGCATCATCGACGCGTGCTGCGAGTCTGCAGACTGTCTGGAGATCTGCATGGAGTGCTGCGGCCTGTGCTTCTCCTCCTGAGACTCCTGTAGGGGGCGCTGCCTCTTTCACTGATTTGAGACCTGAGAAGAAACAAGCAAAGAATGACATCTGATGATCTGGAGTTGTGAGTTAGCTTTCTTTTGAACTGTCTTGCTAGGAGAAGGGTTAGTCATCTTACACCAGTGGTGTTATTCTCGTCTTTATACATATGAACTCTTTCTGGACTGGTTTCTGCTTAAAATCTTTTGTTGAGTCTGCATTGGCATGATGCTGAATACAAATACATCCAAAAGACTTAAGAGGCCACTGAGAAAAGCCAAAAAACGTTCAAAAAAGTCAGTGTTTGTTAGTTATTTCAAATCGTCTTAGTGCCAAACTTTTGATAAATGCACAATCCAGGCCATCCAGTGGTTTAAGAATTTCGCAATGATGCACACCATAAAAGAGCTTGAACTGCAACTCAGATCTTTTGTCTCCTAAAAAGGAATACATATCCAAAGATCACATACACAATCAAAACTACCGCTATTTCGCAATGTTAATCCCAAATATCACCTCTCCATATGCACACTTACTGTAGTACACTGGTGTAGTCCTTTGAGGATTACAAAAGCCATAAACTGTGAGTGTGAAACTCATAGATGTATGCGAGTGGGAGAAAAACGTGTATTTAATATATGGTGCCATACTACAGTTGTATTATAGATTGTATATAAACGTGAAAAGAATCCTGTCACTCTCTACATTTGGTCCTGTGATGTTCTTATTCTCACTCTTTCACTCATCAATCAATTTTATTACATACTGGAATATTATACTGTAAGCGGTTGTGAATTACTCCATATTTTTTCCAATGTGAAATATCTGTTTCGTAATTCCAATACTTTCCATTTAAATAAGTTGTGTGTCAATCTAAATGTTAAATTTATGTATCTACCTATTGTTTTAGTGTTAGCAGTATTATTTTATCCTTTCTAAAAAAAAAAAAAAAAAACAGGATTCATTACTGTCTACATCTAGAGCAGCACATGACTTCAGCGGCCCATAATCCAAACCATAAACCGTACATAATCATCTCACAGAATGATGGTGAAAAGCAGTGCATTGATTTGAATTGTTTACATTTTAAGGGCACATCTCTGTTCTTGCTTGGTGGTAGACAGGATATGTTTTTAACTGGACAAGACTGTACAACAATGGAATAAAAGAACAGGATAAAAGAAATATATTACTGTTATATTTGGTGTTTTTTATAGCAAAGAGTTCAAACCCCAAAATGTATCCAAGGCAATGGTTTGCATTATTTAAATTTAGTTAAATCTTATTTTATTATTAATTAAAATGTTAAAAAACCTAAAAATAAAGATGTACAACATTAAGCTGTCACCATATTTTTTGAGTTTAATTACAACACAAGTACCAGAAGTACATAAAATGTTTCTTTAACTAAAAAAAAAAAAAAAGTTTTGGAGTCAAAAAGTTTGAGAACCACTGATCTAAGGTCCTTTCATGCTGGGAAATACATTTGTTCTCTAAACAGCATCTGCTTTATTGCTCATAACTGAATCGCACCATCCACACTGGCGTCTTGTTAGCATTTGTTACGCATAATCCTCATATTTTCGTCTTATTTTGCAATTAGCTGTGTGTAGTTGTGTGTTAAAGACTGCTGTTTGGACAGGCATCGCCTCCAACCTCATTTCTGTTGCCCAAGAAAGTTCTGTGAGGCTTGGGCAACAGAAAACAGTGCGGTTTAATAGGCTCTTAAAGGGCTGCCAAAGTTGTTGAAGAGGAATGTCTGTTCGAGGCAACAGTGGAGTGTGTGATAAGACCTTCTCTGTTACATCTCTTGTTCTCTTTGCCTCTCTCTCTCTCTTTCTCTCTCCCCCTCTGTTTTTGTCTCTCTTTTAAGTCTATGGTCTATAAATATGGTCATAGCCGGTTGTGGGTAGTAGATTCTATCCCTGGTTGAGTCTTAACCACACACATCTATAGATAGGAAGTTGACAGTTTTAACCTGGTGGTCAGAACAGTTCTGGTCTCTAAATGTTTGCGTGAACAGAGGGTCCATTCAGGCGAGGGGGGAGGTTAAACACATTCTCCAACATCTGCATCTGTTTTTAAGACTCTAGTGTCTTCATACACAATGCATCTGTGCAGTTTCTCATTTTCTCACGAGGGTATTCATACTCTGACACAAATCCCATCCAGATATTCTCACAATTCGGCAATAGAGGACAAGTGGCTTTTGAATATTAACTGTGAAATTACAAAGAGCGTATTATAATGGAGGTGAAGAGGTCACCAGCTGTGATGAAAACCATAGATTAATAACCCTGATGTGAAAACGCCACTGGCCTCAAGTTCTGATAAAATTCAACTTTTCTTTCCTTCCAGAAGTCACAAAGATGCCAAACAGAAGACATAGTGTCTGTTTTATTAATGCAGAGGTCAACAGAGGGCAACAGCAGCCATATTTCAATTGTTTTTCCAAGTAGTCCAGTTCATGCTGCTAGTTTGACTGTTCTAGGAGAGTGAAAAAACCCCTTGGTGACTTTAAATAAGTCATAATCAAGGGATAGCTTGCATGCTTTGCTTCATTTTTAAAGAATTTAGAAAATCACATGCACAGAATTTGCAACTGTTTTTTTTTTTTTTATAAAAATGTGATTGCCATTTAAAAAGCTATTTTTATTAATATTATTATGAAAATATTATTAAACATCAATGAATATTGCTATTGTAATATGTGACTGTATTTTTTTTTTACTCATTTTATTTGATTACAATATTATGAAAATATTACTCTAAAGTTACTGTGTCTGTTTGTAGGGCCCAAAAATTACAGTAGTAACATTTGTTTGTTTGTTGAATATTTTTAGTAGTAGTAGTAGTAAAAATAAATAAATAATATTAAACATATTAATAAATATTACTGCTGTAATATTTCACTGTAAAATTAAACACATACACACACACACACATATATATATATATATATATATATATATATATATATATATATATATATATATAAAGAAAATATACAAGATTAATGTAGTAGTAATAATGATAATAATTTTAATTTACTTAACAGTAAAATTACAACATTTTGTCAGAAAACTGCAGGGAACCTAATAATAATAATAATTGTATTTTACTTAACAGTAAAATTACAAAAGTTTGTCAGAAAATGACAAGGAGCCTAATATTAACACAAATAATTATAATGAAATAATTAATGAGCTGGATAATGAGCTGCTCACGTGTAAATGAACACAGTGCTGCGCTTTACCCTGAAACACGCAGCACACATGCAAGTACAGGCTTCGCAATTTGATTATTGCATTATGTTGTAACTTGATTTCAGTTTTGTTTCAATTAATCATGCAGCCCTAGTTTTTTTTGTGTTTGTGAAGTGTTCAGAGAACACTGGAATGCTTACTTGCTTTCAAACAATGGTCTCCTTATTACTTGCATGGTTCATCCAAACCAAACTGGATCAAACAGAGGAATGATTGGTTTTACTTAATGCATCCGGCCTCGCTAATCAAACGAACCTGCAAATGTATGTCTAAGAGACCAGAATAAACATTTTGCAGAGGGAGTGGGTATATTCTGAGTGTAATATAATATTTTGGTCAGGTTCTTTTGGTTTTTCTTAATGAGGACGGCTCTCAATCGACCACATCTCTCTGTTTGGATTTCACTAATACCAAAAGGTTGAGCACTGCCTGTGGTTTTATGATCATTTTGTGGGATTTGTGCACATGTAATGTACATACACAACCACAGTCACACATACCACCAACCCACCCACACACACACACACACACACACACACACACACACAGAGAAAAAAAAAAAAAAAAAAAAAACAAGAGCAGAGGGATCAGTGCTGCAGAGGCCTGGTGAGTCACCAGATATGTGGGACCAGAGCCAGTTGCTTTCTCTACAGTGCAACATCTTGTCCTCCCACAGTAAAAGAGCTGGCTTACACACTCCAGTCACTCTGAAAACTGTCTTCAAGACATCATTGTATCTCAAATACACATAATAGCTCAAGTGCACTCATGAGATTTTGCACGCAACAGCAAACAAACAAAAATGCACAGTCATAACAGCATGTGTTGCACTCCTGAAAACAGAAAAGATCAATGACATCAGTAAATGGTTCCTCCATAAAAACATGTGGAATATTTGTGGCAATATTCAAAAGCATTAATTGCTTCTTAAAAAGGTTGCATCACCTCAAAAAATGTGTGGTCAGAACTATATATCAGATAGATTACCATGATAAAGAAGATGTTTCTTTAGCAGCAAATCAGTATATTAGAATGACACTCATGATATTAGACACTGAAGACTGGCTACTGAAAAATCATGTAAAATCTTTTTTTATTGTATTGTTTACAATATTGTAATATTGTAAACAATACTATATTTGTTTATAGTATTGTTTACAAAAATGAAATTCCACATTCCACAATAAAACTATTAAATTCTTCATATATGTCATATATGCACACTTAACAACCATGCAGATGATAATTAAAGCATCCAACGTGAAAATAGGCATGAGCTTGCTACATATATTTTCAACCAAAACTGAAGCAGTCAGGAAATCCCTGCTGCATGTGTAGGATACATCACATAAATCTGCTTAGAATTACTTTGCACACAATGGAGCTTATTACAAGAAATTCATATGAGAAGAAAATGATTTAAAATAAGAGTGCAATGTGTACTTTATTGTGGCTCCTTTAAAGCGGCCTGGCAGACGGTGATGGATTTGATTCGGTCTGGATTTGTTTAACTTGCACAATGAAGCTTGAACATAACATGAAGGACTGAAATGGCTCCTTATGGAATCACTTCTGTGCATGTGTCCAATTTACTTCCAATAACAGGTAAATTGGCTTATGATGAAATTATTAAGTGAATGTCTGGACGTTCGGAAAGTGAAATCACTTCCTATTAAACAAAGTTCCAATGTTGTCTAGAGCAAAAAATGAATGATATTAAATCTAATTCCCACCAAAAATGTACTTATGCCTTTTTCTTTTTTGTGATCCTTTACCATGGTACTCAATAATGTAGTACATTATTTGTAAGAAAATCATTTTTCAGATCTGATTTTCATTCGTTCTCATTCAGAGCTCACCTCAGCAGAAAGAACAAGAGCGTTCGACAGTGTCATGAAGCAATGGATATGAAGGAATTTGCGAGGAAATCATAAGCTTTTGCAACATGCCTCTCTCTCGCTCTTTCTCCCCTCCCTTCACAGTTCTGTCGCTCTCACTTTTTTGTCTCTGAAGTTCTGCGGTGCAGCACAGCAGTCCTGCGCTGCTCTGATGCTTTCATCAGAAACACATGTTGAGCACAATGCTTCCCTTTAGTCCTGGGAAACAATGAGGCTTCACCGTCAGCAGAAACACAAGATCTTCTGACCGTCTTTGTGTGGTCAGTCCAACACATTTCAGGCACCGCATAAACACTTAAATGTAATCAGAGATGGTAGGTTTTTGTGTTTCTTGCCCTTTCGATTTGCTCTGAATTATGCTTGAAATGATTGCTCAAACCAATCTTTCTGATGCCTGATGATGTTCTTCTTCTTTTTTTTTTTTGATATGTAATCATCATATATCTTTATAGATGCATGACAGAGAGATTAATCAACCTATCCAAATAACTATGATGGGAGACGGATTGCAGAATAATGAATCAGTTGATGAATGCCCAGATGTATTCGTCCTCTTTTAATTGAAGTTTGGTAGTTGGACAATGGGGCTACGTGACTGCACAATAAGAGAAGGGGGATAACGGTGCTTTGAAGATGAAGGGGAAGATTATTTCTGGTGGACTGGAGCAACCCAACACTGCAAAGTTAAATTAAAGGCAGAATTTGCACAACAGATGAGGGGGGAGCAGCTCGGAGTGGAGGGGACCGGCTGGGTTTAATGACCTCTCCTCTGTGTTGATTCAGCTCTCGCATCAGCCCCATGCAATTAACAGCCATATCCATCCCTTCGGCTTTTTATTTAATCAAAAACCAGAGAGAGAGAGAGAGAAGGGAAAAAAATTAAGAAGCTGGGAAAAAATGAAAAGATGGATGAGATTACTGTAAGTGGCTTTAATAATGAACCTGCCATACATACAGTGAATATTAGAGATAATGCAACAATGAGAGGAGTGTTAGTAACGGCGCTCATGAGCTTATAGAGTTCAGTGGATCTAACATACTTTACTAAAAAACACCCACAAAAAAACCCAAAAAAAAACAATTAAAAACAAAAATTAAAACAAAACTAAAATATAACATACTTTTAAAAAATATTAATTTTGTAATATGTATAACAAAATGTATTTTTTTATATATAGTTGTGCTTCTCATAATCTCAGTGATGCTCTGTTCACTGATGTACCTTCAGACCTTCCACATATAAGCACCTTCAGAATAACTTGTGTAATAAAATATATATTTTTAATATGTCTTTCATATTATGGACAGCTACAAAATAACCTTCTAAGCAGGAATTAAACAAAAAGAAAAATATAACAGGTATAATGAAAATTTCACATTATTATTATTTATTATTATGTAATTTTACAAACAAAATCAAAGAAATATTGTAATAATAATAATAATTTTATTTAATTTTAGTATGTTTTGCATTTATTTTAGTTAATTATTTGAGATGATTTTAATTTAATATTTTATTAAAACATTTTATTTTTCTGTTCACATATGATGATTTCAGTCAAATTGAAAACATAACAAAACCATTTTATTTTACATAAAATTTAGATTTTTGTTAAATTTTTTTAATTTTATTTTGTTATTTTATTGAATCATTCTTTTTTTCTATACATATAAGATGATTATTTCAGTCAAATTGATATCCTAACAAAAGCCATTTTATTTTACATAAAATTATATATATTTGTTTTAATTTCTTCATTTTTTTTCTATCACATAAGATTCTGATTTTAGTCAAATTGATAACCTAACAAAAGGCATTTTATTTATTTTTGATAAAAAAATTTTTTATCATTTTATTTTTTTTATCAATATTTTTTCTATTCATATAAGATTATGAGTTCACTCAAATTGATATCCTTTTTTCAAGCTATTTTACATTTCATGGAGAAAGTCACTTCAGTGGGGCTGTCATTTTGGGATCACATGATCAGTTGAATACTAGTCATTCTGTATCAGTAACCCCTCTGTTTCTGTACACATTCATTCACAGAATAAATTAATAATGGCTTACTAAGGTCACAACATTTCTTCAGCGGCATCAGTAACTGAAAACTGTTGCATGATGCAGCATCCACACCTCTAGGTGTCAGTATAATTCGACTAGTGCAACAAACACAAAAGGATTACCTCTTAAATACAGCCTAATCTTTCTTTATGGTATTGCAATAAGAGCACTGTTATACCTGAAGGTGTGGAGGATGCTTTTATAAACTAATGATGAGGATGAAATCCATTAGAAAATACCTCTCACTGAATTTTATAAATGAATTTGATTTATTTGAAGCAATAACATTTTTATTATTACTTATGCATCAATTTTTACATCCACAAAGAACTCTGTCTGGTGTATATCAACGGTATTGCTCAATTCGAGGTTATGAAAAAGCAGACAGTGGTGTAAAAACAGACAGAACAGCAGGGCGGTGACTTTGATCTTGGTAGGTGGGTGTTCTGAGGTACGTCTACTGCGCAAACTTCCTCTCTGCGTGCCGCTCCAGTTTGTCTGTCATTAGCAGACATGGAAGGCTCTGCGACAAAAAAAGCAGTACAAAATGCACCCTGCTGTTTTATGGCTATAATGTTACGCAACCGCTGATCCACAGCCAAAAACACTGCATCAGCAAATGGGTGCAGGGGCAGCTCAGCGTCTCAGGTCCACTGCCCTCTCAGTTGGACAGCCATATTAGATAAAAAAAAAAAAAAAAAAAACTACATATTAAAAAGTATATATGTTTTTATTTACATGTTAGTTATTTACATATTTGTTAATTGAAACAAAGCCGAAAAACAATAAATTATAACAAATTTTAAATGCAACTTGATTGAAGAAAAATGTGCATCACTGATATCATATATACATGATATTTGTATAAATTATATAAATATTGAAAATGAAAGTTATATGCATATCATCTAATTTAAATGTTAAAATCTTTACAATTTCCATTTAATACATTGCATCCTTGGATAAAATGATTATCAAAAACAAAGTCAATATGAAAGCATGAATGTGGCATCAGCAAGGAAATGCAAAACTGCTTTTTACTGGAAAAGAACCAGTATTTTTGTCACTGTTCTACAGTCTCTTACAGTATTGTCACCTCAAAAGTGTGCTTTGTGAGTGTCTAAGCCCAAAAGAACACAGCATTTTATGTACCAGAGCTAAATGTCAAAGGGGTGCTTGGCAGAGCATGAAAAAACAGGCCCCTGTTTAACCCACAGTGACTCAGTGCAGCTTGCGCAAACAAGGAGCACAGACCGTGGCTTGTAGGACGTCGCAGCCCTTCATGGAGGCTTGCCACAAGTAAACATTTTTCAGGGCTAACTGGCTCTCCGATTTCACCTTGAACTTCAGCTCATCTTAAACACATGAAGATTTTTGTCTTCTCCAATATTTACACAGGCTTGATTTGAAATATTTCACTGTGCGGAACGATTGCCGGGCTCCAAAAAGGCAAACTAAATGTACCAGGTGAGTCAAATTAGCATCTGTCTGGCTAGTCTGACCCACGGGCCGGCACATTGACCGGAGTGATGGGTATTGATTCTGGAAGCATGAGAATGAGGTCATTTCTATCGGCCTTGAGGTCCCAAACGGTCTCAAAAGAAGCATGTATTTACACAGCTTGGTCGAGATGTGTCACAGATCAGCAGCATCTGCAGGCCCAGTGTGCTGAGGCTGAGGCAGGGGACCCAGTGCTCAGCAGGCCTGGAGCAGGTGTGTCTGCAGCGGGATGAAAGCACAACAAGACCCCGAGCATTAAGGAGGCCCCTGGGACTCTACAGAAACAGGCTCCACATTCTTCTTTTAAGATGGCTCAAGAAAAAATAAATAGACAAATAATAATAAAACTCACTATTATATTATTATTATTATTATTATTTAAATGTAAGTAAAACAGATGAGAATATATATATATATATATATATATATATATATATATATATAAAATTGTATTTTAATATTTGCGTTTTATCAGATAAACAACTTTTTAAAATAACCTAAACAGGAGTTTTATTTGTTTTAACAAAAACAGAATATTAAATTTTTTATTAAAAAAAATGTATATAATATGAAAATATTGGGGGTGTAAAGGTACACAAAGGTGGTGGATCGGTATGTACCTCGATTTTGATGTTTGGTACAAAGGGGAAAAACTAAACACACACACACACACACACACACATATATATATAAAATTAAACTTTTTAATTAAAAAAGTGATTTACTGAACAAATGACTCTATCTTTAAATAAATATTTTCTCTTCCTTTAATAATATTTTCCAAGAGATAAAAATCTACCTCAGCTCATGCTATAAACAAGGGAGCCCTTTTACATCACTATATGGTTACAATTAACAACAGAGCCCAAACTTAAAATTATATTATTATATAT
This sequence comes from Cyprinus carpio, assembly GCF_018340385.1. Lineage (NCBI taxonomy): Eukaryota > Metazoa > Chordata > Actinopteri > Cypriniformes > Cyprinidae > Cyprinus > Cyprinus carpio. The sequence goes on along the minus strand of NC_056607.1, from coordinate 16,730,966 downwards.
TTCTAAATATAACAATCAACACTCAACACACATAATGAATTATTTAAATGAACTTCTAAATGATAAAATTTCTATTTGTTGTTGAAATATATTTATTTATACAGTGGCTGTCATAACTTGTTTCAGAACAGATTCATTTAAACATACATTAAATAACGCTTGAGCTCCACATTGCCATTTGAACTGAGGCATTTATACAGGGATCTGTTGCGCCACATCAAAAAAGCGCTAAAACAGCATTTATTGTTTGAATTTCCTGAAGAAATTGACAGAATTTCAAAGATGAGACTTTGTTTCTTATCAAAAGTAACAATTTATAAAACTGGAAGTTTCCAATGAAGTTCCACTCGTGCAGTGGTTAAAACAATGCTGTATTTGTTTGGTATACATTGCATACCAAACCGAAAGGTTACTGTTACACCCCTAGATAATATGTATGTTTAATATTTGTGTTTTATTTATAATTGGAATTTTACAACAGCTTAAAAAATAACCCCATTTCCTCCACCAAAGTGAGGCGGACCACAAGGCCTTGCTTTGAAGAAAACTATGAGGAAAGGAGGTTTGAGAGCTGAAGTGATTTTCAGGGTCTCCCTTAAAAGAAATCTCTACTTTATCCCTCACCCCCCAAAATATTGCTCCCTCATCTCAGATTTAGAGGGCTGCTGGGAGACCTAAAGTGTTTGGGTCATAACACATCTATTTCAAGGAATCTCCAGAGACTCATTCTCCAATCAGACGTACAGTAGCTTTAGATTCTGAAGCACCCCCACCTGCTGACACCCCATTGTTTTGCAACAGGCTATTAATGTGAATAAATGATATGTTAAATATTAAAGAGAATTTAACTACATATTTGCCTTTTCTTCTATCTATTTGACATCTTAGAATATACTTCTGACATGTTAATATTTAAATATGTTCTAGTTTAAGGAACTACTTAAAGCAGCATAATTTCATGCTGAATTCCACCCAGTGTCAGTCAAAGGGGATGTTGAATGGTAATATCAAATCTTTGGAGCACTTTGTTCATTTTGAAAGCATGATCAATGTCTCAATAGCATGAGACTAAGTCTAAATGTCTAAATGGCCTAAATATCGCTCTTTCTGGGAACAAATGTAATAAAATCAGACCTTAATTTTATTAGGCATCTTAAATTTTAGAGTAGATGTTTGTGGAAAATGCTGATTGCTGGCATCTGTCCATCTGTCTCTGTGCATATAAATGAATGACTGCTGGAAAGTGGACGACGGGGCTAGAAAGATGGAAAAATGTCAGTAGGTCTACTCAAGTTTACAAAAGAGAAATAAACACAAGTTTATTTCTCTTACCCTCACGTGTGTCAGGTTTCTGTATTTGGCATAATGCTGCCAGACTAAAAGTGCAGAATTGGCAAATGTCTCGGAAATTGGGTGCTGAATAGTATTACCAAAATCAGTTCAACATCTTGTTAGACAAGAAAACTTGTTGCACCTGGAGAGCATCGTCAGGGTCTTAGCCCATATTCTTGTAGAAAATGTTATCAAATGAATCAAACAATGGACCATTTTTACATTTGTTCTCTTCAATGATTGTAAATACAAACTAAAAATGGACCACAACTCAATTCAGCAAGAGAAAATGTGACAGCCACAGTGAAGGATGAACAAACTGTCAAATCATGACAATGTAAACACCAACAGCAGAGTGAATAATGCATTTATCACTTGAACACTACAATGCTGGTTAACTTAATCATCTACTCTTAAAAGCTACCATCCCTTAAGGAAGTTCACAAAAGAGCAGTCCACATTCTGTCTGTAAACTGATCCCATAAGTTTGCTTGCTTACAGTGAGCTGTGTTTCGGGAATTGCACACACTTGGGAAGAACTACTGTATTCATCTTGTAGGGCCATATGAGAACTAAGGAATTTCAGGCTTAGGATTTTTGGCTGCTTTTTATTTAGGTTCAAGTTTATTATAAGACCAAAGAGTGATTATTGGTGCAGTACAAACACAAACAAAACAAATAACAACACAACAACTAACAAATTTAAAAGCCTTCCAGCAGTCGGAATAAAAGTATGTCTGTACCGATTGCTTTTATGTTTAGGCATACTATACTGTATACCAGAAGGAAGCATTTTAAACTCATGGAACAGTGGATTAGTACCCAATTTGGTGTTCCCTTTTAAAATTTGCTTGTAAATCCATCACTTCCAACCCTAACCCTATGCTATATTATCATCGAATCTTGGATTCAATCTTTTTGTCAACTTGTTTCCTTTTAATTAGAACTTTTGTATTTTTTTGGAACTGACTGATCTCATTGATCTGAGGTTGTGCACTTCATTTATAAATGAAAAAAATAATTACTTCTGCTTATAATTTGGTAATATTCACTCAATAACAGATTTAAATTTTTTTATCAAATATTTGGTAGTAACACAGCATAATGAATAATTTATAAGCAATTTTTGTAGGCCAGTTATTTTTGACCGGGAACACCAGTGTGACAAGGTGTAAAAAAAAAATAATAATAAAAAAATAAAAAATCCAAAAAGAGCACAAAATTTACCAATTTTTTTTTTTTTTTTTTTTTTTTTTTTTAAGTTATTACACCCTGTGTGATTTTCATGGAAAAAGAAAATCCTCTCTGGATCAAAATGACCAGAAAACAACTTAAGGGGTATAATCAACAACCATTACAAATCACAAATGAGGTCAACAGAGATGCAACATACATTCATAGCTTCTATATATCCAGCTATACTGCATTAAGATGGGCACCATCCCCCATTCTGAAAACTCTGGCAAAGTCTTCAAGGTTGTCCAGAGGAGGAATGAGTAATGACTGCGATTGTCCAACTTCACATTAGAAATGACTCTGGTATTCAGTACTATCTGGGGCAGGGCGAAGAACATGTCCAATCTGTCCCTTTGTCAGGTGGGAATTAGGCTTTTCTCACCTCATAGAGAAGAGCTTCAGAGAGCTGGAGGAGAGAGATAATTCACAAACCTCCCCACCAGAAGCCCTGACCCATGATTGTCTCTCATACGGAGAGTTCGAATGGATCAGAAAATCATCCTTAATAAAGTACATACCTTTTTTTTTTGAAGCCTATACATCTTAAATATGATCATTTACTCTTTGCATTTCAAATTGCCGGCATGATTTAGCTGTTTGTGCGATGCGTCACTGATGCTGATAGCAAATTAGTCGCAGCGCAGTTGACCAGAGGTTTTAAATTGGCCAGCGAGGGCATATCTCTACCTTTTAATGAGGTCTGTATTGTTGCGGATGTCAAGCCTCTTGAAAGGTAAGCCACTTTATGCCAAACCTCACCCCTCCCCAGCCCCGCTCTCGTTGGTTCAGGCTGAATGGCTCTGTGATGTGCTGTGCTCTAGTGTAGTACAGAAGAATTACTTTGTCTTATCTTCCAGTGGACAGGGGTGACCTTGTGGAGAAATGAGAGAGGCAATTAATACGGCAATCACTTGTGCCGCTCAGTGAGTGCCTCGCCAAGTACTCTCTGTTAACCTTTTGAGAGAACAGGTAAAAACACAGGAAAAACAGGGTTGACGAATGCTCACCTTCACACTAGTTGGTGAGATCTCTGCGGGTGTGGTAGAGTTTCTGGTGCACAGTGATGGTGCTGTTACGAGAGGAGAGCAAAGTGGCATGTTTTGCTTAATTTGGGGTAATGAAATGCCTTTTTTTTTAGAAGTGCAATAATGATTTTGTTTTTTTGGCAAATAAATAAATAAATCCTTCAGTCAAGATAAATTTACTGGAGCAAAACATCATAAAGTTGACTTGTTTTGTGAGAATGCATATTGAATTAAATGTATTTTTCTTATTCTATTGGTAAAAATGTTTGGTTTTAAACATAAATATAACTACATTACTTAAGGGTATTTTTCTTAAGATAAAAAATTAAAGTCAGCTTTTTATTCATGTATTTAGTATTTATTATTTTTAATGGCAGCAGCTATTTGCACTAAGTGTAAATAGAGATAGAGGCTACACTAAGTGCAGATAGCAATAGATGATATTTACTATAAGTGTAAAGAGCAATTAGATGCTATTTACACAGTGAAAATAGCATATCTTCATAACAATATATTCTATTTACACTAAGTGCAAATTGCGATGAATGCTATTTACACTAATTGTGAATAGCAATGGATTCTATTTACACTGTTAAAATAGCAGGATTTTTTTGCTATTTATACTGCTTAATGCAAATAATGGCAATTATCTGCACCCCTGTATTGTAGTACATTATAAAACAGCATGCAATAATAATGTATTGAGTGTAAATTATAATTTTAATTAAAATTATTAAATGGATGGCACCTTATTGAGACAATAAAGCTCTCCATACACCTACTCCACCCTTTACTTTATTTTCAACTTTTTGATTATTTCCTTCATTTTTAGTCAAAATAAATGCCTTTCCGATGTGATATAAGATTTGAAAGGGAGGAAAAAAAATTCTGCAAAAAGGCGGATTCAAACCCAAGTGGATCGCGTCAAAAAGGCTACAATACTTGCTATGCCAGCTACACCACAGGAGCTGATTAACAGCCATCTTTTGTAGTGTTGACTAGACCAATCACACATAAGTGGGCGGAGTTAGTGTAAATACCCTCTGCCAACAAGGTGGGCAGCACTTCACTAATGTAAATAGACACTCTGAGTTTTAATATGAAGTACTACTAATAGGTTGTCGTTTTAATATTTTTACTGCAAAAAAAGACAAAAGCACTGACAAATGGAGAAACTGCCGTGCCAACAGTGAATACTGAGTACCATCATGCAGTCATGGGAAAGTTGTAATTTTCCAGTTGCCAGATACACCCAATGCTGATTTAAATTACCATGATCCGTGTAATCTGTCATGTTCTCCATCTCTAATGCTGTTCAATCTCTGTTCCACTGTACTCCCTAAAACAAACGCACACTCTCATTCAACAGTCCCTAAGCGATGCTACACAACACTAATCTCCGAATGCAGACAACACAGATCAGGTATGCATCAACAGACACTGAGATTACTCCCTGTGCACACAGATTCAGTCGATTCGTTTCAAATGAGACACAGTCACACCAAGGGGAGAGAAGACGAAATGTATGAGAACTGAGCAGATGCAATCTGCCTTTCACGACAGAATAATAAACCACTGTTTTTATGTACTGCATACTATTGGTTGAGATGTATTTTAAGTGCTGGCTTTGCTGTAAACATGTAAATCTCTTACCCCTGTGCTGCAAGGAAATGTGACACAAAGTCATAAACCTGTATTAAGGAAAATGGCATGGAAATAAACCAGTTTGAAGTTTAAGTTTGAGTTGAGTAACTTACATTTTAGTTGCAATATTGTTTCATCAGTAAAAAGCCACAGTCCAGATGTTGCACACCTCTGAACAACACACTCAGCTGAATAAATAATTCAGATGATGAATAAATGATTCATTGCTAAATGCATCAGCATTTTTGAGAGAACTGAGTAAATGATTTTACAACTCAATCATAGAGACACTTGTTTAGTTCCTGAATTAATCAGTGTTTAAAAAAATAGTTTAAAGGGGTCATATGATGCTGCTAAAAATAACATTATTTGGTGTAATACAATGTGTTTATGTGGTTTAAGGTTCAAAAAGCACATTATTTTCCATAAAATGTACATTATTGTGATTGGCCGAGTGCCTAAAGTGTGTGACGGAAATGTTACAGCTCTTAACATACCATGCCGTCTCCCAGGCCAGCAGCATGAGACTCAGTCCAGCTGCTCTGCTTGTGCACATCCCATCATCAGTTCTCTTTTAGCAGTTCAGTCAATGTACTGTTAGGAGTAACTGAATAGTTCGGGATATTGGTTTATTTCGCGTCAGACGGAGTGTAAGGCACGTTTATAAACCAAATAACTTTTGGATTTTGGATTAATTTGTGGATTAGTGTGTACTGGAGATGCAAACCATTTCAAACGATTCAGTTCGATTTGGTGAACTGGTTCGACCGGTTCACTAAGAAAATCCAGTTAAATAGAAAGAATTGTTCGCGATCCGGACATCACTAGACAAGACAAAACCAATAAAACACATTACAAACAAGGCATTTGGATATTTGGGTTGGACTGTTCTGGAACACTGTTGAAATACAACTTAACCACTGATTTCTAGTCTTGTCCTCTTTTGGAAGGCCAAACAAAGTAGTTTCACTTTCACAACAAAACACACAGCGACTCCATAACATGGCAGAAGCGGCAACAGAGAGAATAAAAGGTACGCCTTCTTTCTTTGCATGAACATTTGGGCAGCGTTATGCAAATCTTCCCACAAAGTGACGTAGAGATGTGGGGGCGTCATAGAACCAGCTGTTTTAGGGGGGTGTGGTTAACTCTTAACTTTTATAAAGAATATCTCTTTGGATTTGAGACTTTAGTCTTTGCAACTTTACAGATCATCTTTATGCACCAAGAGCTTGTAACACTCCAAAGAGAAAGGAAAAATTTAAATTGCATCATATGACCCCTTTAATGAATGATTCAATGCCTCATTAAAAAACAAAATGAATTCTGAATCACATACTACATATTCTTACAATATCTTTCTATGGCAGAAAAAGTATGCTTTTACACTGTTTTAAATCCATGCTTGAACTATTCAGTAGCTTGAATGATTCAAATGCCTCAATGATTCACTGACTGCTACTGGTGTAACAATGCACCTGCAGAAAGATCCTAGTTAAAAAGTAATATATTTAAAATACATTTTATTTCATACTAAGTAGTTCAAATAAACATATTTACTGACATATCCCTTGAGACTGATATAATAATTATAATTCAACATTATTGGTTGTACTACTTCTGCACAATTAAGGCTAAAATGTGTTTTAGTGTCACGATTGATGAGGATTGTATGACCTTTGAAAAATATCAATCTTTAAATGCTAGATATTTAAAGTGAACCTAAAGTATACTTGCAATAGTTCCACTTCAGCACAGTCAAATACTCTTCAGCATATCTTAAGTTGGACTTCAGCACATCTTGTGCACAATGCATTAAGTACAAAAGTAGTTGTTCCAATTTAGCAGACTTTAAGTATACAAGTTTAGTATACCAAATGTACAATTGCAGGGTATTTTTATTAAGCACATAAATATGTAAATGTTGCGTAATAAATATGTAAATGTATTTGTAGTATACTTAGCATGACATAAATGTATTTCAAATGCATTTTAGTATATTTATTTTTCACTAGGGAACTAATTGAACATCCCATCCACTAAAGCTTATAACTATATATGCTATAACACACACACATGTATATGGTATATGCACTCTCAGACCAATCGGATTTAAGGTCCAGAAATGATTGCTGTATTAGAGTGGATCAATGGTAGCATTTGAGTAAAAAGTGTGATACAAATACTCAATACTTGTTTGAGTCTCTGGAAGCAATACAAGGCCTTACATGCTATTTAAAAAAAAATAAATAAATTAAATATGAGTGTGCTTGATTTTGTGTGATTGATACATTTCAGCAAATATAAACATACTTCAGAATCTGCTTCAAAAACAACCTGGGGTTGTTCTCATTCCCGTGTAGTAGCTGTTTGGCTTTTACTAACCACCATTAACTAAATAAGCATTTGGTATAGACGTTTGACTAGGAATTCAGCACTCATTGCTAAATTGAGCACAATTAGTTCTTCAGACCTCACATAGGGTCTCCTAACCCAAAGGCCACGTAAAGCTGAGCGAGGAAAGCCAACTCTCATTAATCTTGGCCCGCTGAGTGCTGGCCTGCAAGCGGAAGTGAGCGTGAAACCTGTGTCGAAGAAACACACTCTGGCGCTTTTGCGTGACTGAGGAGAGCAAGAGACTCAAGCCAATTATCCAGTCCCCACTCTGCCTTTAATTTTATGCAACGTATGGAGCCCATGAAACTGCGTCTCCCTACCAGGCGGACACCCAGGGCCTGTCTAGATGATTGCAATTAAAGGCAATTCCACTACATTGCTGCTGTTAGGTGGAAATACTGTTTTGGAAAGAGATGGGTGAAACGCTCAGGGTGGTCTTAATCATTGACCGGTGTGACGGCTATTTTTGACATCCTTTTTCACACGCTTTAATAAGCCACTATGAAAGAGAGAGATAATTCTATGCGAAATCAAGGGAGGATGGTAGGTAATAATGCTGGATCTGCTGATGAAGACAGAAGTACATAGTGGTTAGTGCATAGTGCCATTGTTCTCAAGGTACAAGTTTGAATTCACCATATCTGTTTCCAACATATTCCTAACTACCATAGATACTGAAGTCATGTCTCTTCATTTGTTCATATTATTGGTTGGTTTTAAGCTGATTCTAATGTTTATTTCATTAGAATATTCATAATATTCAGATGACAGCTATTCCAGATTAGCTGTGGATTCTGGTCTTTTTTTTTTTTTTTGTAAATGTTGTAATTATACATACATACATACATACACACACACACACACACACACACACAACACTCACACTTTATATATATATATATATATATATATACACATATACACACACACACACACACACACACACACATATATATATATATATATATACACACACACACACACACACACACACACACACACCGGTATGTATATCATACAATTGCTTCTAAGATACTGCTATTGAGTTGAACGGAAATAATAATGCACAGCTTTCCCCAATTATTTTATATACAGGTATCTGTTATAATATTAAAAAGAGGCTACATAAAATAAAATAAGACAAATATAAAAAAATAAACTAAAAGAACAAAAAAGGATCTAAATTAACTACACACCTTTAAAAGGATAATCCACCCAAATGTGAACATTTTGTCATCATTTACACACATCATGTCATGCAAAACAGATTGCAGAATGGGAACCAAAACCTTTTTTTTTTTTTTTTTGTACTGATATTTTCAGCCATATGACTCATTCAAATTTGGAATGGCATGAAGTTGAGTAAATGGTGGCAGATTTTTCATTTTTGGGTGGATCCCTTTAAAAGTGTGCAGTTGATATGAACCATTTGATTTGGTAAACAGAAATGCTCATGGGAATCTAAACCCTAAACTCTCACTTAATAAATCTCTGATATTTCTAAGCCTTCAGAAGTTTCCACCCAAACCAACTCACTCTTCTCCAGTGCCATTCTGATCACCACAAGCAGAGATACTGCTCCCCCTGCTGGGGGAAATACTGACTGCAGAATAGAGAAGCAGAGATGGGAGAGAAGCTGGATGAGGGAGATGAAAAACTAAAGGTTGCCAAGCCCTGTTTCAATATTCCTTCAACATACTGCCCCAGCTGTTTCATAATTAACACTGGTGTAGGGAGATGCTCTTCATCTGCTTGATTAAATAATTAAATAATTAATTAACCAGGGGCTTACACAACCTCTTCAGATCTGTCTTTCTCTGTAGAGAGAAAGTGGCGGGCGGGAGAGAGAATGAGAGAAGGACAGATGAGCGTGCACTGAGTTCGCTTCCCATCTGGAGAGCCTCTCAACGGACAGCAAATCATGTCGTTCTCCGGCACCTCATCCTCACTTTTCCACAAACCTTAGCTCATAACAGGCACATTTATATTTTGTATGTCTTTCTATATATAGCTAATTCACCCACAATTTTTATTTATTTATTTGGAATGTATAAAACACTTGCCTTTTGTTCTGATGTATTTTTTTTTCTGATGTAATATATTATTATACTAATATATTATATTAATTTTATATATATATATATATATATATATATATATATATATATATATATATATATATATATATATATGTATGTACAAAAGTGCAAAATGCAACTGACAAAATTCAGACATGAGAATGTGATCTTTAATGATCAAATACACCGCTAAATGTTTTTGACTGCTTTCATTAAGACACTGTGTAAGAAATTTCTCAACTGTTTTGATTTCACTCACAATGAGATCTTCAGCTGACATTTATGGTTTCGACGGAGGATGTGACCACCGTTAGTTTCCTAAAAAATAAATATCAAGGCATGACCAATGTTCGAACTGCCAGATGCTTCTCATAACAGACTGTCAATGTGAGAAGACACATGGTATATTACATACCTCATTGTTTAATTAGGTACGAAAGGGTGAAAATCAGTTTTAGAAAGAGAGAGGAAAAAGTAATAAAGTCAATGTTTCTGCCTGGTTGTCGGTCTGGCAGCTGAAAAGCAGTAAAAGTGTAATAATAATAAAGAAGCCCAAATGCGGATGTAATGGCCTGTATTTATGCGTTTCATTTTATCTTCAAAGACGGGCTGAAATTAAACAAACGTGCAAGTATAAAGGGCCATTTTAAAAATAGCCCCTTTTTTCAGAGAGCGATCTCATCTCGGGTCCCACAGAGAATATTGCTACCGTCAGCACTAGCACACATTAAGGGATGAATCAGAACAGAAGGAGCACGAAAGAGGGGCGAACAGTGACAAAAAGACATTTTAATCACCGTTATTTCCGCCTGCGCCCAGGCGAACGAGGGCCGTGCCAGGGGTTGCATGATTGAACAGCACCCTGCACCTTTAAACAAAGCCCACACAACTTCCTCACCGGCTTCATTTTAAAGACTCCTTTAGCCATAATCATTTTCATATAATTCACTTTCATACAATTCTTTCTCCTAATCATTATCAGGGCCACTAACGTCTTAATGACTTCATAAATTTAAGCTATAAAAAGTAATGGAGAAAGACAAATGAGATAATTAGGAATAAATCTTAGTGGAAGCCCATTTATCAAAACATCGAGAGCCACTGAATATTCAAATCATTAGGCCCTGTGTGTAATTAACAAAGCCCCTCAGTTATGAAGGAAACCTGTTTCCAAAGATATTAAGATCCAAAAGACTCCATGTTATTAAATTGACCGATGAATCTACGGTGTATAATATGATGTGGATTATTAGGATCCTTTTTAATTAAAAAGTGCGTTCGTCCCTCCCCCCCCCCCCTCCCCCCTCCCCTTCTCTCTCTCTCTCTCTCTCTCTCTTTCTCTCTCTCTCTCTTTTATTATTTAAATTTTTTAACACTTTAATGGGAAGTTGAATTCAGGTCTTTAGTTACAAGGCAGTAAGGGACTCATCTCTCTATCTTTTTTCTTCTCTCACTCTTTCCCTCCTTCTCTCTCCCTCATGAATAGGCTGGAGATGATATAATGGACAGAAGCCTACCCCTCAGTCCCAATATTTTATTCTCCTCCAGTTCTGTTGCATAGCACATGGAAGAAGAGCGTATTTTAATTTAACACACTCTGAATTCCTATTATCTTAAAAACTATGTCTAATGAAATCATTTGCCCTGATTAGCTAAAGTGAGAATAAGACTCATGTTAAGTGTCTGTGGAATTAAAAACAGATTTTTTTTTTCTTCCCTTAGTGTCTGAGGACAGGCCGAGCTTAACAGCTACAGTACATTGTTTTAAAAGCAATTTCCAGAATTTGATCTACTATTACAGCTACTGTCTTAAAATGATTTAAGTTATTCATTTTTTTTTAAATATAAAATTTACATTTTTTTACTGGTGTGATATTGCTGTATTTATGTGACCAGAACGTAAAATTACTTATATGAATATATATATATTTTAAACTCTTAATTGAAATAAGTAGTGATCAACAGTCCATCAACTCTTATTCTGTTACATGACTTTAGTAGGGCCTATAAACACATTAATGCCCAAAATTTAGGGAATTTATAGAGAATTTTTTTTTTTTTTTTTAGTCTTAAAAGACCTTCAGGGGATGTAACAATCTTCTGTCAAACAAAAAATGGGAAATTCATTTTTCTGGATCTTCAATGTGACCAGAGCTTTTCAGAACCATCATTCAACATCTACAGATGTATGGAAGTTTCTGTGCTGTTTGCGTACATACAGACGCATGTGGTCACTGGTCAAGGCAGACATGACTCGTCCATCTGGCTCTATTGACCTTGGTCAGGTGTGAAATATTATTTCTTCTCGTGCCATTATCGTCCCTATCAGCCCCCTCGACACATAGATTATACATGCTTATCAGCAGAATACACAACAGTTCGTCATTAGAACATTAATTGAAAAAGTGTAATTAATCTGCCTCGGTCCAGCTCCTGGACCCCTGCCAGCACCGTCTGGGTAAGACTGAACGAAAAAGAGGGGACGGCGACACAAACAGAAGAAACTATTGTGACTCAATACTGCCCCCTGTTGTCCATCAGGCGCTCCATCCATTCATCAGGGAGAAGAGGCTCATTTGTTCATCGACGGCAGCGTGAGACGCCCGCGGCGCGCGAGTAGGCCTCTGTTGGGCAGACTGACACCCCAACGGGCTGCAATTACCCCACAGCAAAACCTATTGTCTGCGTGTCACCCCCTGATGAGCGCACACTGTAAGCAATCGTCTCTTTTCTCTCGCAGCATTTGTACAAATAGCTTCCAGAGGCACTGAAAGACAGAGCAATTTGGTATTTTCTGTCATCTGACAGGTGAATAGAGAATGCTGGCGGATACACTAACAGAATCATTTTGCGTCCGTTTAAAGGGACAACGGGAAAAAGAGAGAGTGAAAAAAGTATTGGTAGAGAAATTAGTGTTGCTAAAACAGCGGTTCAGAAGACTTCAGTCACATGGAAGGAAGCTGTGATTAGTCCAATTTGTCATTATTGTCTCAGTGACGGACCCATTAGCCTTGCCTCAGAGGAGTAAAACGCTGCTCGGTGAGATCTTTACATCAAATGCGTCACCCTTCATCACTGATTCAGGACTAGCATATGTATCCCCAGTGAAATGCATTAAGGAATAGTCCTAAAAATGCAAATTTCATCATTTACTCATGTTCTGAACTCGTGCGACTTACTTTTTTCCTTGGAACAAAAAAAAAAAAATGATATTTTGAAGAATGTGCTAGTCGCACACAGTTCAGTGCCGTTACGATGAATGAGGACAGGGGCTTACGAGTTTGAAAATCGATGCAAAGTAATCATAAACATACTTCAAAAGACTTCTGAAGCCATATACTGTGTATAAGAAATGAAACAAATTTTAGAAATCAATATGAATTATGCAAATCATTCAAACTGCTTTTATGAACCGGATGAACAATTAATCGACAGCGCATCAGTTGAAAAAAAGATATATATATACTGTATATATAATACACGTTTTTGGATTAGATTTAGGAATTAGATTTAGAATAACATGAAAATGTGCAAATGAAGAAAGTTTTATATTGTGGTAAACTAAACATATTGGGGAAAAAAGAGGAAAAAAGGCATCACGTCAGTTTAAAAAATGTGTGAGAAAAATGAAAATAAAGAAGGAAAAAATGTCTGCACTGATAGCTTTGTGGGCAGCGCGCCAACATACAGCGACATTGCGCTACAGGAGCCAACTTACACTTCACTTCCTGTCAGCTCTGATCTGGCTTATTATAATAAAGGCGAAAAAATGCAAAAATACAAAAAAAAAAAAATCTTAAAAAAAGAACAAAAATGAAACCAAAAACATAGCAAGAAAAAATAAAGAAGAGGAAAAAATTAAGAAAAATGAAAATAAAAATGGCCTTGCATCAGTTTAATAGTGAAAAAATAAACAAAAATGTAATGATGTGTAGCATCAGTATATCTGAGAAAAATTTTAAAAAGTCGACAAAAGTGCACTAACAGTAAAACAATGAAAATAAAAAATGAAAAACTACACCAAATTTTAAAAAGGCATCATATCAGTTTAAAACTGATAAAAAATAAAAGTGGTATAAAAAAATAAAAAAAAAAAAAAACTGATCTCACATAAGTTTTAAAAATTGTCACTACTAACACTACAAGCAATGGACATCCTGTGTTTATGGGCCTCAGATTCAACTGCTGTCCGTTCAGTGTTACCATCCTCCTGTCTCCCTGGAGAGCCCTTCCTAACAGACGCATATAGATGAGGCTGTAATTGGCTGACCCCGGGCATCTTTCCCCAGGCTTAATTAGGCTGCTAGTCTGTCCCCAGATTGTCCCTATTCTCACCCGTCCTCGGTTTCAGAACTCAGAAAAGAGAAGCAGGGATGTGTGGGATTTGACGCCCATGAGGGCACATTCAGAATTATTCTTCATGTAAGAGCTGTTTTAAGAGCTGTTTTAAGATCTCTTTTGCGGCTTTATCGTATGACGACATGTATTATTATTAAACAGTGCAAGAGTAAGTTCATCTAGTTCAACGCTTAAATTCATATCCAGCGTGAATGAAGGTTCCCGTAGTTGAGTGGCAGTTTGATCAGGTGCGGTGATGAGGTGATGTCATGGCCAGTCTTTATGGATACTTGCTAATGAGGTGTCAAAAGTAATCTGACACTTGGCACAGTCCAGCGGTAAATGTACGCTCTCATGAACTTACTGCAATCTACCTGAAATGAACAAACTGAATGATTCATTAAAACTCACATTAAAGGATTCAAACTTTTTACTACTCTCATTCCTTGTAATAAATCTTTTTTTTTTTTTTTTTTTTTTTTTTTACAAAGTTTGTCTAGTTGGATTCAGTGCAGGTGTACAGTTTGTCAGTCCTTAAATAGAATAGAATAAATCTTAAATGTTTAGAATACCATACCATTTCTTTGTTTTGCATCTTCTTTTAAAATCCTAAAAAGATGTTTTGGACATGAAAATAATTAAAATAAATATTATTTCATTGTGTCATAACTTTGTTTTGGATCTTTCAAAATGTTAACTTTAAACCTAAAAATTGTAAAAATCATTTTGCATCATAATTTTGCTCCTCTTTTTTGCATCTTTCAAAATCCAAAAACAATATTTTAAACATGAAAATTGTAAAATAAATATTACTTAATGTTTTAATAACTTTTCTTTGTTTTGCATATTTCAAATTCTTAATTTTAAACCTGAAAAATCAACAAAATATTTCTTCATTAAGTCACAACATTCCACTGTTTTTTGTAGCTTTCAAAATCCTAAAACGTTAATACAGTATAAACCTGAAAATAAACACTTAAAATAAATATTTCTTCAGTTTTAGGTTTTTAAAATCCTAAAACTATAACTAAACCTTATGATAAATAACTGAAATAAATATTTGATGGCAAAACGTTTCTTTGTTTTGCACCTTTTATAATAATACACATTTATTTTCAGGTTTCAGTTAAAATACATGTAAACATTCCCACTATTTTGGTGTGATTTCAGAGTTTTCGAATGTAAAATTCTCTACTTTTTTAAGGTTGTAAAAAATAATGAACATTCTTAAGCGAGAGTTTTCATCTGTGATTTGAGTTACAGAATGACAGACAGAGAGAACGGCAGAGCGAGAGAGAAAAGAAACACAAGAAGTGTTCTTTAGCCAATGTTCAGGAGTTCCTTGAGAGTAAATTAGTGAAAGAGCAGTACGGCTTACTTTATTATTGTAATCCACAGTGCTAGCGCCGTGACCTTTAGCAAGATGATTGTTTCTCATTTATGAGTTTGAAGGTGCAATTTACTGAACGGTTTGATCCATAGGACCTGACCTTTGTAAATTGGCTGTTAAGCATATCAGGACTCGACCAACCTGCCCCACACATGCTCCAGAATGAACACAACATCCGCCCTCACCACGTTCCCACACACACTCACAAAGTTCAACTCGCTGTTACAGAGGGCAGTTTCTTCATGCCATTTTCAGTTAATTTAATTAGCATGCACAATTAAAGGGATTGCTCATTCAATTTTGTAACAGTTATTTTGGAGATTGAAAGCCATGATTTTAAAGAAAAAATAAGCAAATGCTACGAGTTAACGTTTTGGATCCAAAGTTGAATAAATTGCTTCATTATTATTATTTTTTTTCTTTTTTTATTGCTTTAATGATTCAAGTTTCCATGAATAATGCTATTTGATTTTAAATGAATCATTATGAGTCAATGGAACGCTTCACATGTTCACCTGTATATGTGAAATTTAGATAAAAGCAGATCAGTTAATGCTGTAGATGTTGCGTTGAGTAATTCAAGGAAAAAGGTTTCATTATGCAAGAATGCAAAATTATCATTATGCAAATCAATCTAGATTTAAATGAGCGCTCTTTTACCAACACGCTGTGGAGCAGAACATTATCAAAGCTGGGGGCTACCCATTTAAAACACTGTAGTGAAATCATTTAACTGAGCAATAGATTCAATTAACATCTGAGTCTCATTTCCACCGATCCATTCGAGAGGATGCCAGTGTCGGACCACAATGAAATCTCATCGTTATTCTCATTCCGATCAAGGCTGAGTGAAGGATGGTGACAGTTATCCTCTTCAGCCGTCTCTTTCTACTCACCAAAGTGGCGACTTGTCAACACCAGCACTTTTTCGAAATGTGATCCACACATCCTCCAGACTGTCTCGGATCTCACCTAAAGCCGCCAGCTCGGCCATCGCCTGGGATAAAAAGACATTATTTTATTATGAATCCATGGGTGTCAGATTTCATTTCATGGCTTAAATTTCACAGATTAAGCTGTTAGAGATATTCCATCGCATCTCATTAATATCTGAAAGCGGTAATGTGTAATTTGTGGTGGTAATCATTTAAATAATTTCTGTGAATGTATGCAGCAGTACAATTCAGGCTTAGGACGCTGCGGGACCCTTCTATTTGACTATTAACTTATAATTCCAAACAGGGATTTGTCCTCTGTCTACGGTTATATATCTCAGACAGACAAGAGACCCACACCCGTTGATTGGGAGGTACAGGGGTTATCAAACGGGTCTGCAAAAAAAAAAAAATAAGGGACTTTTTAGGAGTGTACTAATATGTTTAGCATATCAAACGAGTTTATTTAATTATTTAGTTTGGTTGTTTAGCTGAACAGACATGATTTCTTAAAACAAAACACCAAATCCTATAAGTAATGAATATAACTTTACTGGATAGTTGAATTGTGAAATGTACTTCATATGTTAAACATAATTTTTACTTTAAATTTTACTTTTTAAATATAAATATAAATCAAATACTTTCCAGATGGTATTTTAATAGTTTGATTTATTGCAATAGAAATATAAATCCAATTATTTTATATTGGAAATTTTAACTTGCAGTTGTCATCTCTATTAGTTTATTACATCAAAAAGTGATTGGGTACATCAAAAGGGGTTTTATACATCAAAAAGTCCCCTGTTATAGCATTCTCATTCTGCATTCGCTAACATTGTAAAACTGTTGTCCTGTGCCCATGTATTTTTGCGACCACCCTGAAGAGACCAATACGAAGGAGAGACACATCACTGAATGACACTCATCCAAACAAGGTACATTTGAATATTCACACACCGACATGAAAGGCTGCAGGCAAATATTAGATTTCCTCCCCAGACAGTCAGACCTTCGGACTTCGTCCCCCTCTGTGACGTGACCCTCGTTTGCAGCAGAGCGAATTTTTTCTGACTGGCATCCCAGACGTGAAGGACAGATGAGAGATGGAGTGAGGGCAGGAGGCAGGAGAGAAGAGGAAGGGAGGTCGCTCACTTGCAGGTTGTCTATACAGAAGCAAAGGCACATGAAATTAAAGATGATCATCCCGCTGTCAGAAACAGAGCTCTGCTGGCGTATTTCGGCCCACTCTGAGTCCCCATAGAGACCTGTTATAAGGCATATGCCTCTTGCCAATCAGAGCAGCCCCAAGCTCTATGGGATCACTGATGAAATATGGACAATGGCGTGCAAGGTGGGCACAAGGGGAGGCAGGCAACTTAATGAGGCAATTTCTCAGATAATAAGATTGGAAGATATGCTAATATTTCTACCTTAAGGAGATAATTATGATGTAGAAGATAGAATATTTTATCTTAAAGCGACAGTGCTGTGGTCCCAAACCTGATGCTATCATGCAATCTTTTTTTTTTTTTTTGGTTGATGTTTTCAACGTGTGAGCTGGGACATGGGAAAAAACAATGCTAGCTAGGCCAGTTTTTTCCCTCTTTGTGCTTTCTTTGATCATTTTGATAGGGACTTTGTATCGAACGTTCGCTTGGGACTTCAAAAGAAAAAATATGAAGGCTTATAAATATTTATGTCATTTGGGGATTAATAAGTGAAGAATAATTATTGGAACACAATACATAAATAGGCTCATATACATTGATAACAAATATAAACAAAACCAACAAAATAAATAAAAATAAAAACATACTAATACTGTGTTTGATATTTATATATATATATATATAGATATAGATATATATACACACTCACCTAAAGGATTATTAGGAACACCATACTAAAACTGTGTTTGACCCCCTTTCACCTTCAGAACTGCCTTAATTCTACGTGGCATTGATTCAACAAGGTGCTGAAAGCATTCTTTAGAAATGTTGGCCCATATTGATAGGATAGCATCTTGCAGTTGATGGAGATTTGTGGGATGCACATCCAGGGCACGAAGCTCCCGTTCCACCACATCCCAAAGATGCTCTATTGGGTTGAGGTTTGGTGACTGTGGGGGCCATTTTAGTACAGTGAACTCATTGTCATGTTCAAGAAACCAATTTGAAATGATTCGAGCTTTGTGACATGGTGCATTATCCTGCTGGAAGTAGCCATCAGAAGATGGGTGCATGGTCATAAAGGGATGGACATGGTCAGAAACAATGCTCAGGTAGTCCGTGGCATTTAAACGATGCCCAGTTGGCACTAAGGGGCCTAAAGTGTGCCAAGAAAACATCCCCCACACCATTACACCACCACCACCAGCCTGCACAGTGGTAACAAGGCATGATGGATCCATGTTCTCATTCTGTTTTAGCCAAATTCTGACACTACCATCTGAATGTCTCAACAGAAATTGAGACTCATCAGACCAGGCAACATTTTTCCAGTCTTCAACTGTCCAATTTTGGTGAGCTCGTGCAAATTGTAGCCTCTTTTTTCCTATTTGTAGTGGAGATGAGTGGTACCCGAAGGGGTCTTCTGCTGTTGTAGCCCATCAGCCTCAAGGTTGTGCGTGTTGTGGCTTCACAAATGCTTTGCTGCATACCTTGGTTGTAACGAGTGGTTATTTCAGTCAAAGTTGCTCTTCTATCAGCTTGAATCAGTCGGCCATTCTCCTCTGACCTCTAGCATTCACAAGGCATTTTCTGCTCACAGGACTGCTGCCCATTCTACTGGATGTTTGCATCAACAAGGATTTTTGTTACTGGATTTTTTCTTTTGACCATTCTTGTAAACCCTAGAAATGGTTGTGTGTGAAAATTCCAGTAACTGAGCAGATTGTGAAATACTCAGACCGGCCCGTCTGGCACCAACAACCATGCCACGCTCAAAATTGCTTAAATCAATTTTCTTTCCCATTCTGACATTCTGAGATTGTCTTGACCAGGACCACACCCCTAAATGCATTGAAGCAACTGCCATGTGATTGGTTGATTAGATAATTGCATTAATGAGAAATTGAACAGGTGTTCCTAATAATCCAAAAAAAACATCACTTTTTTGTCATACCCATTGAGATATATACACTCATGTGAAAAAGAAAGGACACTCTTTTGAATGCCATGGTTTTCTGTATCAGGACATAACAAGACCCTTGTTAGGTCTTAAAATTTGGACAACAAAACATGACATATCACACCATGTCATTATTTATTTAGCAAAAATATGGAAAAGCCATGGGTGACCAACTATAGGGTAAATGGGATGTCGACTCCTAGGAAGACTGGTGTCTGTCTTAAATGTGTTCCACTTGAGAATAATCTTGCTCACTGGAGTGATGGACTTGTTTGGTAATGGCCGTATTATGCTTACCAGATTGATGGCACCAACAATGGTTACACTTTATTTTAAGGTTTCCCTGTTACAGTGTAATTATACACTCAAGTACTGAGTTATATTAATTAACTACATGTATTTACTACTTACTATATGGTTAAGGTTAGGATTAGGGTTTGGCTTAGGGTTATTGCATGTAATTATGCATAATTTATGTGTAACAAGGACACCTTAAAATAAAGTGTTACCACAATAATTGCTTCTTTAAGATCATTGCTGATGTCTTTCCTCTTGGACATTGTGTTAACACACACCTGAAGACTCCAGACCAGCAAACTGACAAAACTTCTGCTTTTATAAAGTTGCTCACTCTTGTTTGATTTGCATTGCCTGACCGTTACTTACCCTTTTAATTCTTATGTTAACAGTAAGTGTATCCTAATTTTGTCACACATGGCTTTTCCATATTTGCTTTATTTTTGCTAAATAAATAATGAAACAGTGTGAAAGAGTATGTCATGTTTTTGTTCATCTGAGGTCTTATTTTCCAAATTTTGAGACCTGCTAAGGAGCAGATTATTTTTTATTATGTCCTAATATGGAAAACCATGGAATTTAATAGGGTGTCCTTTCTTTTTCACACGACTGTATATATACATAGTAGGCAGCATAAATTATATATATATATATATATTTATAGATGTATGAAATCTGTACCAAATAACTACACGTTTTCATGGTTTCGTTGATTGTCATTAATATAAATGTTAATACTGTATATATGACGTTATTTTTATTAAAATTATATATAAATAATTTTTTATTTGTGCTGCCTGCTATGATTCTATGCTATGTAACAATGGCAATAAAGTATACCTTGTGCATCAGTGAACCTGTCTTATGCATATTAACAGAGTGAAATGTCATTAATTGGTCATTGATCAGAGTGCCCGTGCTAATATATGTGAACATAATTTGCATTGCAAAGAGGTTGTTTGCCCATATTCATGCAAGACGAAATGTTGCTGTATGAGAAAGAAGGGGCCTGGGGCTTTGAAGTATCCCACAGTTTTCTGCTTATTTTATTGCTCTCTTTCTCTCTCAGAGGATACAGGCACCTCCAATTACAGCCCATAATGAGCTCCATCAGATAATTACGAGCTCAGCTGGCCTGAAAAACAAGCTGATACATATGGCAGACCATGGCAGCCACAGAGGAAGTTTCAGTGTGAACTTGCAAATTCTGAGTTTTGTCCCTAGACAGGGAAACTTAAGACCTGATCAGAGATGGTCATCAGGAAGTATGTTTAACCACATGTCACTGCTGAACAAAAGTAGGACACATCTGGAGGCTTTAAGCAGACAGTCTACAGAATCCACATTTTGGCTTTCTGAGGATGGAGTAGTGATGAACACAATGTTCTCTTGTCACTGATTGCTAAGACTTTTGCCTCTTAACTTTTCTATGCTGTTACCAATGAAGATTCAGCCAGAGATAGTATAAGGGAAGGAGAAGGACCACTTAGAGGAAGTCCTAACATTAAATAATATAATAAAATAGTTCTAGACTGATACTGTATGTCCAACATGAGGATTTTTAGCAGTTCCAATTAGAAACACAAAAATTGCATTGTTTTCAACTGCGCTAAGCCTAAACGTGTGTGTTAAAATTGTGTTTCTTGATATCCCTAAAAGTATTTTTACAAAATACATTTAACATGAACTGAGTGAAAATGGCATGCAACACTACACAGTTAAATAATACAAGAAAAAACATGATTGGGAATTTGTTTATTTTTATATTTATATTTGTATATTTTTTTTTTTTTGCCCTTTTTAGCCTTCTTTTTTTTTTAATCCACTTTGTTATTCAGCCAAGAATGTGGGTAAAATGTGTCACGTGCATGTTAGCTCCCTCTTTAGCATACTGATTAATCTATGCCAGGTGTGGGCGTCATGGACCATCTGAATGCTGGGTAAATACCATCTCCGGGCAGGCGTGAGTCTTTGTGATATTGCTTCTCTCTGTCAAATAGAATTCATGTATATTTTGCAATCTTTGCATCCTATTATGTGCAATAAACTAGGTACTTTATCCATGACAGCACCTGGCTGGCGGTGAAAATATGCAGAAGCCAATCTGCCAAACACACCCTTTCAAAATCAAATTTATTTAGTTAGAAACGGTCTCAAAGACACTCTTGTAAGCTATCATGTAACATTGTGATTAGAATACAGACAAGCAGAAATTTA
Source organism: Cyprinus carpio (assembly GCF_018340385.1). NCBI lineage: Eukaryota > Metazoa > Chordata > Actinopteri > Cypriniformes > Cyprinidae > Cyprinus > Cyprinus carpio. The sequence continues at coordinate 16,708,945 of NC_056607.1, read as the reverse complement.
ATTCATTTCAAATTCAGACCCGCTCCACTTCCTATTATGCTGCTGTATCAGTAAATTGTAAACCCTCCGTTGCGGCATTACAATTCAAACAAGGTTAGTTTTCAAACACCTGATTTGAATACACTGAAAAAAGGGAAAGGAAAATGAAGGAAGAACTGCTTCGACAGCCTTTGTGTCAACGCACGGCGAGAGATGAAGAAGTGAAGGCACGCGAGCAGAGGAGAGGCACTTTTGGATGCGATGGCTGAGTGATAACGCCCGAGGAAGTGTCAGCTAATTTCAATGCAGCACCTACAGCACAATTATTATTATCATCACCAAATCATGGAAATAAATTAAAAGAGCGAGATCCGAAAATAGCACATCTGGGCCTTACACTTCACAGGTACACCCAGTGGGGATTCGGAAGGAGATGACTTTGCCTCATTATGTGCTTGGGTGGCGCGTGTGTGTGTGCGTGTGAAGGGAGATGGTGGACTCGCTGTAATGCCAGATCTCAACAGATGAGATAGGGGCTGTAATTTGAATGCCAGTGGGAGGCAATTTAAACACATGGCAGTCAGAGAACGCGACACTCTGATCAGCAGCAAGGCTGTCCGGGGCTCACCAAGGTCAGTCAGAGGCTGTTTGGGCCTCCTCTGAGAACACTTTGTTGGTCAAATAAGAAAAAACTTTGACAGGCTTTATAAATTGGCTTGAACTCTGACAGAAATTACACTTCTACATTTCCTCATAAATTATTTCAGCGCTTGAAAGAATACCAAATGCGTCGTAAAACGAGTTCATTGTGTCATCTCGGACAAATCAAGCTAAACAAACCGCAGGAAATGTGGAAAGTGTTGCGTTAGCCAAACTGTGCAAACAAAAACGCTATCCCAGTTTATAATGTTACTCCGTTTGACGTTTCCCGAATCATCTGCCAGGAAACCAGAGTGACAGGATCTTCCTGTAACTTTTGTGAGGAAAGAAACCAAGTAAAGTATCTGGCATGAGATGGGGCAGGATTCCTTCCTTCCCTCTGAAACAATGCATATCTCAATCAGTATCAATGAACGCTGATTAGAACATCACGAGTGCTACAATCATATCCAAATGTGGATGATAACCAAAGTACAGTTATTTCCACCAAATGAGAAGCAGAACAAAAATCAAGCGAGTTCTTAATCAAATATGCTCAACGGTCGACGACGGGAGAGGTGCAGTGGGGGCCCTCGTTCTTCTCCGTTCAGGAAAGCCAGTGACTCATCCTTCACTCTTTCCAACCCTCCTCCTGTCCTGTGATTCATGGGCTCAGGAGGGGCCCCCATCTCCCTGGAGAAATTAACAGTGATTTTAATTGCGTAGACGTCTCCAATTCATTACTGCCCACTCGCACAAATTTTCACCCTCTCAGGTGTCAAATGGCACTTAACATCTCTGCCAATCATGGCAGCACTAGAGGAGAGCTGAAGGAGATGGGAAGCGAGTGGCGGGTGCGTCGGGCCCCCCGGTGCGGAGACGACGTGGAGGACCCCTCTTATCCCCAGCTTAACTCCTGCAACCCTGCACACATACACACAGTCTGAATGGTCATATATGTGTTGAATCAAAAGAGACGGTGTGGGGCGCCTACTGTAGCATTTCTTTCAATTACATCAATGATTAAAGCTGTAAAAGAAGATGATGTCATTAATTTTATTTTCAGTCATGAGGCAGACGTGTGACTCCCTCGCACCCTTATTATCAAGATTCTGTCAGATCGTAATATCCAAAACTGAATATGAAAATGATGCGGGGCAGACAGCTTTATGCGGTGAAAATCCCTGATGTGCTTGTGAGTCTATTTACAGCAGGCTGCCCTCAGGGCTTTGATTAATTTCAGATAATCAGCAGCAGCTCCTTGACCTTGGAGTTCAATATGAATGCTCCTCATATTCTGTCTTCTGCTTTACAGACAATACTTCCACAAAACACCACTGGATAATGCCTCTATCTATCTATCTATCTATCTATCTATCTATCTTTCTATCTATCTATCTATCTATCTATCTATCTATCTATCTATCTATCTATCTATCTATCTATCTATCTATCTATCTATCTATCTGTCTGTCTGTCTGTCTGTCTGTCTGTCTGTCTGTCTGTCTGTCTATCTATCTATCTATCTATCTATCTATCTATCTATCTATCTATCTATCACCACAGTGACATGTAATGAGATGTTACATAGAACAAAAACATAAACATTGTAATATAAAACAGAAATTTCATGACACCTCAGCTGATGCGACAGTGGAATAGAAAGCTGTGAGATTAGTGGCCTAATTGAATGAATTTAATTTGCTGTAATGGGAGAAATATGTCACAAGAAAAAAAATGGCTGTCAACTGCTTTTTCTCATTCAAATGTAAAAAAAAAATCTTAGATCTTCATCCCCACGGACCCCACCCCCACCCCATCCTCAGTTTTTTTTCATATATATATATATATATATATATATATATATATATATATATATATATATATATATATATATATATATATATATATATATGAGAAAGTGTGCATTATTATTAAGCTGTAATTATTAGGATTATACTTCGCATTAAATGTGGGGAAAATAAGACTTTTTTTTTGTCAAAGTGATCATAAAAAAAAATAAACTTTCCTAAGGGCCTCTAAATACTTAAAATAATGTATACATATTAAAGGTAAGTCAAGTGGCTGAACAACAGATATATTTCTCCATTATTTTAACAAAAGTTTGGAGCTGTTGGGTAATAGCAAATTATTGCTCTGAATAATTTTTTTCATTTTTTAAGACGTACTAATTAGCTGTAATGTAAATGTTGCCATCTAAACAACTCAACCATCAAAGATGACTCATAAAAACCAGGTTTGTCCAGTCTTGTTCACAATATGCCTGTGAAAAACACTGAAACTCTCAACAAAATAGCAGCTGGATAAACAGAGCCACTCCCTGGGGCGATATTTAACCGTTCTGACCTTCTGCAAACTTTAACTAGCAAACCGAATTCACATCAAACTGAATACACACAATCTATCTATCTATCTTTTTTTTCTTTTCTTTTTTTGTTAAATAAATGGCAGCATGCAAGACTGCAGAAGAAGGATGAGTATACTTTCATTCTGGTCTCAACCACCTCATAAGTAGAAGAGCATACACTTCTCTAGGGTGGCTTTGAAAGGTCATGATGTGTTTGTCTTGGAGACAATATTTCCTTAGGTGGGAGAGGCATATTTTAGGTTCTCAGGTCTAATGGACAGAGGTGATTCTTGGACCGTTTAAATGCCATTCATTTAAACAACACTGACTTCCATTTTTTAAGAAATTTGGTTTTCAAGAAACCTAAAATCCAAATAAAAAGGGAAAAAAAAGATATACAAACATTTTGTGATACACACATTATGGATCTTGGCTAGTAAATAATCATGCTACTGTCTGTCTATAGATGGCTCCTTTACAAACAACAGCACTTTAGTGGGAGCTAATGAAAGATATGAGATCTCCACAGTGGGTGGTAAACAGTAATATGTGGTGCAGCCAGGGCAGTGCAAGGGCATGCTGGGACTCATAAGCATATGACCACAGAGGTGGTAGATCTCATTATAGCTTAACTGGTCTTCATTCATAGTTAAAGGAGTCAAGTAGAATACACTTTGTAAACATCAACCCATCTCTTTGTTATCCTGCTAATAGGTACCTGCCTCTGTGCCTGACTTAAGAAGGAAATGATGACATTAAAAACAATTACAGAAGTAGAATTTGAACACTGACTTATTTATGCAGTTTAGTTAGTTTTTTTTTTTTTTTTTTTTTAGCTAGCTGCAAAAATCAGTCACACACAGCTACATTTGCTCCTCTGAGCTTGTTGAAAACCTAAGGCAAAATAAAAGTTAGAATAGGGGTCTTCAACCTTTTGCAGACCAGAGTCCAGAAAATGGACCACCTGCTATATAAAACTGTGAGTTGCATTTTAAATTTGGATTTAAAATATCACACATACTCATGTATTTATAGAGTTTATGATACTTACACTGCAAAGCAATTAATATACTTTTCAAATATTCACCAATTTGTCAAATATTTGTAAGTTACATCTTAATTTTAATGATTAAAATTATAATAAAAATTTAAATCTTTAATTTCAATTTTAACTTTTATTTTTAATCAAATTAATAATCCTAATTTTAATTTAATTTAAAAAGTAAAACATCTGTTTATTACATTTATTTTATTTTGAAATATACTTTTAATTTGAATTATATATTAAATATTTTAATCATTTTGAAATTAAATCATTACTGGTGGCCAGTATTGCTAGTTTAAGGCCCTGTAAATTATCATGCATCCATAGAAAATGGCCTTTTGGATCATCATGACAACTATGCAGTCTGAATTTTAATCAAAGTACCCAACAGCATCATTTTTGTCTCTCATTTCATTATCACTCCAATCTGAACAAAGGACACTGCTGATTGTGCTATACATTTATATGGCACTTCCCATTTGCCCTTCTAACCCAGTTACTACCAGTCAATTACCACATATGTGAATCCATTTACCCCTGAACCTCAGATGCCCTGCGTGTACATGACACATCAGCGTTCCTTAAAGGGGACCTTGAGGATTCTCTGATGGTGACCTCCTTAGCAGCTAAAATGTCAGACAGTCTCACTCATGCCCCCAAATGAAAAATGGCACCCCTCACCACGGCATGCACCGGGGGAGGAACGCAAGAAGGAAGGCCTCTACAAAAGTCCACGAAGGTACATCACTGACAACAGACGGCGGCTAATTAACCATTGTGTGGCACTTTTACAATTAATTAGCCCCTTAAGCTGCTTTTGTAAAAGGCAGTAAACAAGGCGAAGTGAAGTTAATGACTTACTCAGATCAAAGGATGAGTTATTGTCTTTATTTTTCAGCAGTACCTGTGGGAGGTTCAGTTGCGCTCCAGCAACATGGAGATGTTTCCTTTCATCAGTTCGTCATCAGGGGCAGCGGAGCCACTTCTGGGGGACAGGGATGCTGGATGGAGAGATTTCGAGAAAGAGAGAGAAGGAACCAGAATTGAGATCAAGCTCAAGGGAGGATTTATGAAATCTTATTTTTCTCTTCAATCTAACTGTATCAATTCCCAAGGGCATTCTTCAAGAATGAGTTAATGATATGATGCATATCATTTTTGATTGGTTCAAGCGAACGCACAAACAACAACAAGGACACGCTGGCACATTTTTTGGCAGAGAGTTCCTGAGGGCCAAGAATTTTTAATTCCAATGAGAGCAAATCCAAGGTCAGACTCTGAACTTCCTGGCCATTAAGAGATCACAAAGACTAGCAGTGAGAGTGCATAATATCCACACAGCTATTTTTGGCCTCAAATTAAAATATATGACATGTTGAAATGACTGCAATGTGCAAGAGAGGTATTCAAACTAGACACTAATGATGCTTATTAATGGCGTGAATGAAGTCTTGACAGGTCGTGTGTCATTTTTCCAAGGAATGCTTCACTGGCATAATGGCTAATGTAAGTTGGTGTAATTATATATATTATACCCTGTCCTATTGTATTTTGGCAGCGGTTTGAGGGAGTCAGACAGTTAGGATGAAAATCAAAGCTGTTATGCGGAAGGAACAGGAGAGCTGGAGGAATTGAAGGCCGTTGCCAATTTGCTCAGGTGGACTGGACTATGTTTAAGCCAATAGCACCCAATAGTGGTCAATTGGCGAGATTGGCAGTAGAGGTTTCACATATACATGGATAGAATTATATAGCATGTTCCAGTATTAGTGGAAAATAAATGTCACAGATTAATCTTCTCCAACAGATGACAAAATGCTAGTGGCTCTCTCCTCTTTTTTTTTAACCACAAAAAAAAAGATCTCTAATTGGAGGCCCAGAGGTAAAGCCTTTCATT